>NC_057687.1:9912295-9962295 GCF_014466175.1 Vespula pensylvanica | reverse complement strand
TGAGTTCGTAAGCGAAAGCACAGCAATTAAACGTTTTCTCCGCGTTCGCGTCTCCCTTTCGTCTCTTTCTATCTTTTTCTGTCTGTTTTCTTTTTCCTTTTTCTTTCTCTTTCTCTTTCTCCTCGTCTCAATGACGTGTGGCTCCCTTTCAACGTCGAGTGACCCTAGCAGCGGTCAACCGCCTCTTTCTTTTGCGGCCTTCTCCGCTACGGAACTGTGTTTTTATACGGATGAAAAGAGGACGCTCGCGTCTCTCGTGTAATACACGTCGACGCCCATGGAAAAACGCTTCGTCGCCTCTATATTAAAACGATGAGAAAGAGAAAAAGAAAGGAGGAGAAAGAAAGGGAGATATAGAGAGAATAAGAAAAAGTATAGGTATGGATAAAGTGATTTTATCGGGAACAACAAGAAACTAAATAAAGTTACTTCGATACGAGTATGTAGATATATATAGTGAAAGGGATAGACATGGAGAAAGAGAGAGAAAGAGAGAGCTAGCTAGATAGATAGATAGATAGATAGAGATAAGACCGAGAAATACTGACTGACGTTGTTCGAGAAAATTAATCGATAATATTCTCCCATATCATTTCCATATCTTTGAAACATCAGAATATCTTTTGGCCTGAAACCGTTATATGGTATATAGTAGGTTTGAGAGCACAAAGTCGTGGCTTGATGATTTCCTCTCAGTGAAATCCTGTAGAAACGATGTTACTTCCCCGTTAATATAAACGCAAGCAGAATTCAAGGATATCTCTGAAAGCCGAAACTACGAACTGGCGAACTAAACGCGAGGACGAGTAGTTTGTGGACTCGGCAAATTGGTGGGTGCCTTCGACCGAGCCGACGACCCAATTTAAATCAGGATATACGCACGTACTACACCCTCGTCTGGCACCCACACACGTCATATATTTCCGTAATGTAACCGGTCTAATCCCAATTTTCCTCGATCTCTACGACGACTCTGGGGCTTCGTCCTAATAGTCGTCCGCGGCAGAGACACGAATGAGAGAAATTGAGAGAGAAAGAGAAAGAGAGAGAAAGGGGCTTGGGGAGAGCCGAAGGGGTAGTCTTCTCTCCACAGTTAATTAGAGGAGTCGAATGACCCAGAGAGTCACGCCGGTATTCATCTTGACTCGATATGAACGCGGAGTCTGCCTTATGCAAGATAATCAGATGTTTGAATAGATATGATGTTGTCTATCTCTATGTCTATGTCTCTCTCTCTCTCTCTCTCTCTTTCTTCACCTTTATTTTTAACTAAAATATTTCCACCCGAATGAAATAATTTATCTCGAACAATTCTATAACGATTTCTTCTTGTTCATTAAATTTAATCAGATCTCAACGAGAAACTATTAATGAATTTAATTAGAAGAGCATCGATCCTTCTTTATTCCGGCCGAAAAGCTTCACTCGAGCGAATAGTTCTCTCGAATTCTCATCCGACTATAAACTCGGACTTCCAACAGTTGGATTTAGATCGGGATCGAAAGTTTCGTCTTGTACGGATTGGTGGTCAGCCTTTCCAAGTGTTTAGACGTTAAGATCCTAGTGATTTATGCGAGTCAAACAGAAATTGATTTTGAACGAGCGGATGTAGGAAATAATCTTTGGTTACGTTTACGTTTCCATTTCGGAATGTTTTTCTTGTAACGAGATGTATTATTCGTCGACGATTCACCGAGTAATAAATGTTTTAATGTTTTAATGTGGTATCTGAAAACGTTTAACGTTCTACCTTTTTCTTTTTTTTTTCTTAATGTATATATATATAAAAATAAATAGAAATCTATATTTCGATGTTTTAATCCGTATCGTCTATAATTTTGTTCGCTAAAGCGGGTCGCGAACGATCTCGTTTCGATAAATATCTTCGCTCTTTAAAGCGGAGGCATCATCTCACCGTAAATCGATGTTCTACCGATACAAGAGTAAATCAATCTTGAGGGATAATCTATGATCACGTGGATATTCTCTAAGCAATTCCAACTCCGGAATAATCCGTCGTCAATCACGAAACCTAATATCCCAACATAGACATTGACATACAATTTCGCATCCACGTTGGCAATCTCCTAACCAACCATGTGCCTCAAGCTAGATCGTTCTAGCTTTACCTTAACATCTGCGAAACTGAATCGACTGGACTCGGTGAATCAACATTAACGATACACAAGTCTTCCAGTCTGTATAAATCTTTACCGTAAACTAAATGACCAACGAAAATTTATCAACATTACGAATTCGAGAGATTCGCCGTTCTCTAAGAGAATCTCTGCTCTTCGAATCTCGTATACGAATTGAGTCGTTTTATTTCTTGTATAGAATATATGTTGTATAGAGCTATATATAGACATTGACGTACTTCATTTGATAGTATTTTTTTCAAGTTTTGAACGAGGAAAGAATTGTTTAAAAAATAAAAAAAAAAAAGAGAGAGAGAGGAAAAGAAAGAAAGAAAATTAGATAGATTTCATTTCGTTTCGTTTCGTTTCGTTTCGTTTCGTTTCGTTTCGTTTCATTTCATTTCATTTCATTTCATTTTTCTCGCCGACTAAAATATATCCAACATATGGACGGCACGATCGAATTTCGTTCTCCTTGAGACTCGTTGGGTATATCGCATTCGCATACGGTCGACGTATTCGAGAATGTTCGCGTACTCCAACAAGTTGATTCGGAGGCGTTAGAGCGAACATATTTTTCTCCCGCATCGAAGTCGAATCACGCGCGTAACCGTAATACTTACCGTCTTGCCTTCTTGCAAGAAGCAGTCGCGGTTTGACCTAGTTGGTATCGCGAGACTAAACGACGAAGAAGTATTATATTATTTCGCAATGAAAATATATTACTTTATCGTATAAATGTTATTACCGTCGGTTTATCGACACGACGAATTGTTACGCGCATTTCTTAACCGAGCAAATTTTTTTTTTTCTTTCTTTCTTCTTTCAATCTAAAAATATATGTATATAATAGGAGATGATTAAAATTGATAACGAAATTGATAACGTTCACAAATAATATAATACTTCGATGAAATAAATATAATAAAATACTCGAATGAAATAATCAACAATATTTAATAGAATACTATATTTTATTATTATTACTATTATTATTATTATTATTATTATTATTATTATTATTATTATTATTATTATTATTATTATTATTATTATTATTATTATTATTATTATTATTATAAAACTATAACAGGTGAAAGATCAAATATGATCGATCGAGCGTGTTTTCCATCGAATATCCGAAATCAAAGTGCGATCGACGTGCATCCAAAAAAAAAAAAAGAAAAGAAAAGAAAAATAAATATGATACACGAAATAAAAGATTCAGACTGATCAGAACGGAACCACAATCGCGTTTATGTCTTGAGGGGTGACTCTCGCGAACGTGCCCTGTACCAAGTTATTCGAAAGAGATAGAGATAGAGATACTGACTGTGTGGGTGGATTGAAAGAGAGAGATAGATAGACAGAGACAGAGAAACAGAGAGATGGAGACAGAGATAGATACATAGATAGAGAGAGAGAGAGAGAGAGAGAGAGACAGTACTACTCAGAGCATTCCCTGTCGTGGGACACGAAATGCGGCCGGATGTTTGTCGCACGCCCAATCAGCGTCAATTCAAGCATCTACTCTCGACCAAGCCTTACGACAACGACGGCGGCGCCTAACCTCGTCTCTACGAACGCATCCTGTCCTTTCTTACCAGTTCGACTTTTCCAACGTCTTTCGAAACGTCTCTTTCACGCCATTTTCCTTTCTTTTTTCTCCTTTTCTTTTTCTTTCTTTTTTTTTTTTTCTTCAACGTCTACCACGTCGTTTTCGTTACGTACCCGACTTGCCGGTATGTTTGCTCGTTCACGGTAAAGAACGGTTATTGGTGTTGAGCTAGAAAAAGGATATTTCGAAGAGAGGGAGAGAGAGAGAGAGAGAGAGTAAAAGGTTAGACGGAGACCGACGATCCAAATTAGTTTCGCGTCAAGGAGGACGATAGAGAGAGAGAGAGAGAGAGAGAGAGAAAGATTTTCCCCATGAAAGTTCTACGCTTGTTTTCTTTATACAAAGAAAGACTTTCTCTGTTAACTCCTTGTAAGTTTATCTTTACATAGAACCCGAACGCGTGTTTCTGATGTACCGTGTAATATTTTTTTTTTTTTATTTATTTATTTATTTATTTTTCTTTTTTTTCTTCTTGATTGTTTTCTTCTCTTTCTCTCTCTCTCTCTCTCTCTCTCTCTCTCTCTCTCTCTCTTTATCTCGACAAATTAAAGTAATTCGAATAGTAGTGGTTTAGAAGAGAAATGAATGAGTATGTACTAATGGATAATTTTCAAAGACCGAAATCCGTATGTTGTGTTCGTTAGAACGCGAAGATCAGAAGTTAAGTATGACGAGTATCGTATCGTATAATTCGATGTAGCATTCGCCCTCCGGTAGAATTTCCATTCTTATTCAGATTCTCTCTTGGGAACTACTTGGCACGAAGTGCAACGTGTCAAGATGATAAGGCAGACAGCGTGCCGAAACTTAGTTCTCCTCATTTGCAAATTTCGTGTTCAAAGGTAATCCACGATTCGAGTACTTCCCGCTTCGTTTCTCAGTATCGCGTATATTACGCGTTCGTACATATATATATATATATATATATATATATATATATATATATATATATACCTATTGTTGTTGAAATCGTCGATTCTTTGGAAATTTGTAATAGTAATAAATGTTTCGTACGATTCGTTGATAATTATCGTAAAACCGTGAAACGCGATTAGAGCTTGTATTATACGTTGTTTTCTCATTTTCATTCTGATAAACGTCGAACATAGGAAACGGTCTCGCTTTAAATTCACTGATTCGTCAATTTAAGCGTCAGATTTCTCCGGTGGTGCAAATTAAAAAGCGGGAGCCTCATAGTTTCGAATTAGTTAATTAAATTGTGGTTATTGCGGATCGTCAGCGGTGGAATGAGAGTAGCGCACTCGTTCGTTGGCGCACGCTTGATCCTACTACCAGCCAGACGAGAATATCAAGAATCGACTCGTCCGCGTATCCGATAGGAGTGCGATGCATTATTCATCCTATCTACTGGCCGCCGGAGTTTTAATTATTTTCAACAAGCGCTTCGTCAAGGTAATATCGAGTTATGACAACTTCGAACACGGATCTCTCTCTCTCTCTCTCTCTCTCTCTCTCTCTCTTTCTCTTTCTCTCTCTTTCTCTCTCTCTCTCTTTTTCTCGTGCGCGCTTATCCTTTCTGACGGCTCACGGGAATTTCACAATTAAATTCTTCAAACAACGGTGCTTTAGCGAACGTAATTACGATGCATGAACAAAGAAATATTACGAGAATGGTTCGAATCGTTGAGCTTGTGGTATAGAGTAATGAAAAAAATAATGCTGTTCCTTTCTATACATATATATAGATATCATGAATATAATATGTAGATACGTATATGCATGGTATATAGCATGTGTGTGTATATATATATATATATACACACATATATATATACATATATATATATATATACATATGCATACCTACGTACGTACTACATACGCTTATGGGAACGTGGAAACTATATAGAACGGACGGATGGACGGACGCGTCGATCGAACCAGCTTTAGTTTTACGATAATATCTTAAACCGAGTTTCCAGTTTATTTGTTACGATTCAGACGTAGGTACGGGTTTGAACGAGGCGTTTCCGATAAAACTAACGCGTCTGATAAACCGTTAATATTCAGGAATCGATTTACGTCATTACGACGTGATCGAATTTTTTTCATTGCAATGCATTTTATTCGTTTATATATTGCTTCCGAGGTCAATCTCGTCTCTCCTCCTCTTCCTCGCATCCCTTGCCCCCAATTTTCACGGAAGTACGAGAGAGAAGAATTTTATGTTTTAGATATGTTTCTCGTTTCTGTCTGTCGTTTCGCTCTTACCTAGAGATGTATTAAATGCATGATAAAATAAACTCGGACTCCGTCGTCGTCCGTCGGGAAACGTTACTATCGAAAGTCGAATCTAGTCGTCGGAGCTATATCCGTTTACCTACTTCGTATACCCTTTAAATCACAGGAGATACCAGAAAAATATTTCCAACGTGTATTCAAATTTATACAGCGAGCAATATATATTGCACGCTGTAGAGAGTACGGTGTCGCCTCGCGAAAAATATCGTTTCAAGTTAAACCTGTCTCTTCTCTCTATTTCCTCCCTAGTTTTCCGATTCGCGGCTCGGGATCAAAGCTCGGTAGGTTGGTAACTCTAACCGAACTCCCGTTCCCCTACCCCCACCTTTACCCCTCGATCTCCCATCTCCCCATGGAAAATCTTTTTCACCTTTATTTCTTCCACCTGATGCAATTCAATTTCTCCCCGGACCTACGATACACGACGACGAAATAAAAGCACCGGACATAATCATTTTCTTTGATAGCGTTTCCGGACGATAACGGAACATTGAAAACGGCAACGGCCTTTCATTTTCGATCATCGATCCTTTATCCGTTCTACCTTTTACTGTCCCTCGGTTGATTGTCCTACTATCATGGAATCTCTCTTTTTCTCTATCCGACTATTTCATCTCGTCTAGTTTTTTCTCTCTCTCTCTCTCTCTCTTTATATAACCCTTCCAGTATATGATAAAATTGTATGGTGAAAAATATTGGATGCATTATTCGTCGATCTTTTTCTTTTCTCTCTCTCTTTTTTTTTCGTTTTATTTTATTCTATTTTATTTTATCTTTTTTTTTTTTTATCTTTATTTTTCTTTTTTTCATCCGACAAAGAAAGATCTTGCATCGAATTGTGACTTCAATTACCGTCATTTGAAAAAACGTTATTACGTTTTTAATACTATTACCAATACTAATACTATTACATGTTCTCAAAGGATAGAATTTTCTTACCTCTCCATTTTTGCGATCGCATAAATCTGAGATTTAAACAACAAAAATAAAAAAAAAAAAAAAAAAAGAGAGAGAGAGAGAGAGAAAAATAGGAGTGACGACGAGCTCGTAAATGAGTGTCCTCTTTATCGTGCGTGCGTATCGTTGGTGATGACGTAAAATCCACGATAAAATCCAAGATGAGTAAAGATCGATCGCAATCTCATTATAAAAGCTGAACATAAGAGTTTCTGAATGCATTATCGAAATTCTTTCCTCTACTTTTCTCCCCCTTTTCCCATTTATCCTTTTGTTCCTGTCGTTATTAATAATTACCGGAGTAAGGTTTGTTCGTAATGTCAAACTACCCTCGTTTTCGTAATTTGATAATTTAATCGAGGCAGATAATAGCGCGGTGAAATTTCGATGTCGTGGCAGCTGGGGAGAACCAGAAAGGGGTATAAAATCGTTCTGAGGGTTGAACATAATGGAAACAATGAATGATCGAAAACGATTCAAGTTGATGGTCAAGGTTACGTATGAACGATACGTAACAAACGATAGAGTTGAGACGAAAGTTCATTTAACCGAATCATATTGAAGAATTGATTTCGATGTTATTGTGTCGTCTCAAGTAGATCGTGGTTAACTTCTGTTTCTTTTCTTTTTCTTTTTTTTTTTCTTTGATTTTCTTTATTCTTTTTTTTTTTCTTCATTTTAATCGATCTCGCGTCGACACGTTATCGAAAGCGCTTAGAAAAGTTTGACGAATTCTCTCGTAACTTCTTGCGGTTTTTTACCCCATCGAAGAATGTTTAATTAACGAAAAGTTTCGGAACGTCGCGACGTCTTTTTTATATGACACTTTCGTACGTTTGCTTTCTTTCTTTCTTTCTTTCTTTCTTTCTTTCTTTCTTTTTCTTTCTTTCTTTCTTTTTTCTCTTCTTCTTCTTCTTCTTCTTCTCTTTCTTTTCTTTTATTTTTCTCTGTGCCTTCAAAGCGTTTAATTACTAATAAGCGAAGATTAAAGATCGTATTGAGTATCGCTTTTGCATTCATAGAATAGATTTTCCTTCCGAGTTTATTACGATAACAGTCCAATCGGAAAATCAAAAATTAACATTACCCTTTAATAGCACTGAAATTATTGAATTAATCGCAGCCTGTATAATAAAGCAAATAAATATTTAAGCACGATGAGAAGTGAAACGTGCGTACGAATAAACGTATTTACCCGTGGTATATTTACATTAACGAAACGGAGATTCGTTTGGACGGAACAAAATGAAGAGAAAAAATAAAAATAAAAGGAAAAACATAAAAACGAAAAACACAAAAAAAAAGAAAACAAAAAAAAAAGAAAACAAAAAAAAAGAAAACAAAAAGAAAATGTTTACCTTGGAACACGTATCGATTCCATCGATACAAATTCGACTGCATTGCCTGAGGTGAATCCACAAAATATACGTAGCATCTATGTTTAAGTATTCCGATAGAAATAGGTTCGAAATATGATAATTTTATTCGAACGAATCTCGATAACGAAATATTAATCTCGTTATGGAGAATGATGAATGATTTCGGATCATTCTACATATACACACACACACACACATATATATATATTCGTTTACATTATATTCATTTACCCATTTAAATTTATAATATAATATATAAATTATTTTCAACCGGATTAGCAAAGTTTCACGTCATTCACTTTTGAATTCAATGAAATTTTATTGATTTACCTTTGTGTATTTTCGGCCGAGTCGAATTTCTACGAATAAAATTATTATTACAAATGCGTGTCGAAGAAATTCGAGTTAAAATCATATGCTCGCTTGATGTTAGAAGATATTAACCTATCGACTTGCAGGAACTCAAATTGATATCGTATACAGAGTGTAATGCGTGGTATACAAGAGGAATCGTCGAACAATGCGACGTTACGCACACAGCCGGCGCCATTAACGTCGTGTCCTGCCGTGCCCGCTTTGGATATCTCTGCGTGAGAAGCAACCCTAATTCCGTCGATTCTGAGAGAGGGTGGCGGTGGTGGTAGTGGCCGTCGGTTCGCCGATGCCAGCCGACGATGTTAACTCGTAACTCTCATCGATTGCGGTGTAAATATACCGGGTGTCGTGGCACGCGTACCAGGGTCGTCTAGCTAGTAGCAAGGGGTGGTGGTGGCCATGTATACGAGCGTGTGCAGGATTTCCGTTACGGTAGACGTACCACGTGCCGTTGTAACACGAATCGTCGCGAAGAAAATGATCCAACCCTCCTCATTTCCACCCTATCCCCCTCCCCTCCCCCACGTACTTACCCTTCGTCGTTTGAATCGAGGATGGAACTTCCTATTTGGAACGGGGTTGCATGCAATTTCGTAACAAGGGTTTAACGATTTGTATTTTTCGTAGAAATATAATTATAGATACAATAATTATTATTCCTTTGGTAGGTTGAATTCTTGTTTTTGACTTAGTAAGTGTGTGTGTGTGTGTGTGTGGTGGTAAAAAGAGATCCGATATTTTAATGATTTATATAATACTATTTATAGAGATTACTAAAAAATGTTCAATCAACATGGCTTCTAAAATCAAGCAATTTACGATATCGAATCTTTATAAATAACAAAAGTTAATTTACATCGATAGGATTGATTTTAGGATCGGTATTAATCAGACATTTTTCACTCGTCTCGATGAGTATCATAAAAGCTTTTAAAATCTCGTACCATTTTACTTTTCTGTTTTTTTTTTATTATTGATCGGTACCAATCCGTATATATAAAATGGAGTGACTAGAATCAATTTATAAGGAGAATCGTTAAGTATACGTGGTATTATATCGAGTATTATTTTGTTTTCAAGTGAATTGTGTTTCGCGATAGTATTAATTCTAGTCAGTAGAACGAATTACCCTCCTCCATTAACAAGAGTCCCGAATGGCATCGTTAGAGAACGCACCTTCCATTGTTGCATATCTTACTGTGTAACTTACTCTCCCGTATCCGTACAATCCGTTCGACGACTATAACGAAAACGAACTCCGCGACAAGATAAACACGTCGTGGTGATGTTGATCGAAGTTTCAAACGCGCATGGGTGGGTGGTTGGGTGCTCGACCCTGTTGGCTCCGGCTGTTTGGCTTTAGAATTTCACACTTAAGTTCGCGGGCCTTAAAGCCGGCGTTAACCGCGCTTAGAATCCCCTCGTATACCTATATATAGATACGTCTAAGTAGTTCGTTCGTCTTAAATCTTCCTTGTGAACGCCTACACTTTTGTACAAGACGGAGTAAGATGTACGTCTTTCAGGATCGTCGGTTTACCTCGGACCTCTTAACTCATTCGATTAGACCCACCGAGCTTGACGGATTTGTTCCTACGGATTTTGACCTGACTCAAAGGTAATAGGAAATGTTTCATAGATAGAATTGGTTATTCGTCATTTTTCTCAAAAATCGTAAGAGAATTATCACGTAAGTTTTTATCACGTACGATCGTTACGAGTTAAGTAATTCGAGTAATTCGTTGAAAGGAATGAAGGGGGAGGATTATACGAGGTATGATATAAATTTTTAATTATACAAATTTCGTCGTACGATCGAATGTTTGTCGATAAATTTCAAATTAAATAAATTTATGAATTTCATATTGTGTGTGTAAAGATTAAATAAAATTCAAATAAATATTCAAATACATTTCAAAATACAGATAAATTTCAAATTATATAAATTCTTATTCGCAATGGAATATTTTCCGATAAATTTTGATGACGAAACAACGGGATAAGGTAAAAGATAATGAATGCTAAGTAGATAATTGGGATTATTAGATGACATACGTGTTGATTTCAATTTGTTGACTCGATACTAAGTTCCTTTAAGCTCGCAATTAGATAATGTATCGTACGACGCATATATGTTCCTCGCAGTATATATACATGCATACATAGATATATATATATATATATATGTATATCTGCTTTACTTACTCGGTCTAAGGGTTGGACAGGCTTTGCTTTTGGACTAGGATAAATTAGCCGGCGAGACTGGACAGGTTTGCTAGAGATGAGGACGTTGCCGTCTCCTATTCGAGATGATAGAAGCAAATGGGAAGTTCCCCATTCCTTCCCTCTATGATATATCGCACGATTAGAAATTGCTAGCACTCAGGTGCATTCGTGACTCCTTCCAACTCGTGATTTCTAATTCAATACAAAATGACCAATACAAAATTCTTATTCGTTCGTTATTATCGTTCGTCTTCGTTTTCGTTTTCGTTATATCCTTTTCAAACTTATTTTCCAAACAAACAGGATTTCAAACACTTTATGAAAGAAGATTACGGATAGCCGCGTTAAAAAATATCCCGCTAAGGGGATAACGTGGCCGGCTCGACATAGAATTAAATCGTCAGCTAACAGCCATTAACTATGAAGATAGAATTTTAATGAGACTTCCATCCTCGATACCTCTTTAACGTCGGCGCGAGGGCGCGAGAGCGCGCGGGCGCGCATAACGATGTATACAAAACGTATTAAAGTCAGTCTCGCACTTTACTCTTGGAGCGTTCTTAACGCTCGAACAGCGAGCGTTTTTATTAAATTCACAGGGGAAAGAGGGAATCACTAAGCGGGTTTAACCGAGGAGAGAGTTCATTTTTCTATCGTTTACCACGGCCCGACCAAACGGCCGCGATTCCATTTATGGGAAACTTTTACGTCGCGGAATTATGCAGAGCAGTTTATAATACGTTTACGTTATATAAGCTAATCTTGTAAAGAGTTACTTCTTCTCTTTCCTTTTATTAAACGAAGAGAGAAGAAATGAGAAATTGAAATAGAGGAGAGAGAGACGGGGAGAGAGAAAAGGATCGGAGAAAGATTTTACAAGTCCATTCTATAAGAGTCGTCGTTGGCGATCTTCCCATAGGACGACGATGTGTTATCCAGAGAAGGGAGAAGGGAAGGAAGAAGTGAAAAAAAATAGCGAAGAAGTTGTATCGTTGAAAGGGCGTGGCGTGGTTTCGAATTAACTGGCACTCAACGACGCCCCGTATCTTTCACGAGCGTTAGCTATTATTCACAATATATCTGCGCGACAGGATACCGTACGTCGTAAAGTTTTGCGCAGGATCGCGACACGTTTATATCGCCGGTTAAAACACCCACAACGTTCTACGATATCACGGACGTTTCTCTTCTGACATCGCTGAAGTATTATACGATGCGGTGTTTCTTTTTCTTCTCTCTTTTTTTTTCTCCTTTCTCTCTCTCTCTCTCTCTCTCTCTCTCTCTCTCTTTCTTTTCCTTTTTTATTTTATTCTACTTTATTTTATTTTGTTTTATTTTATTTTTATTATTTTTTATTTTTTCATTCCATCGAAAGATTCGAAGAATGTTCGAATCAACGTTATTTCGTTTATATTTACATATATCGGAGATCGTCGATACAAACCCTACGGCATATAAATATATATTGTAAATAAAATGGGCTAAATGAATTCAGCTTGTGAACTCCGGACGAAATCGAGAACAACAATCACGGATTAACGCGTACGTACGTATTGTAATTAAATTCCCTCGTATTAAAGAGAATTTAAATCGTATCATACTGTGGATATACCAGAAACATCTATATACTGAATACACGAATACGCACGCACGCACACATACCTATATATATATATATATTTCATATTTTTGTGCTAACAACATATTATAAAAGGTAGCCCGATATTTTTCAAATCGTACGAACGTTTTTACTCGATGATTATTCGTCTAACAAAATAAAAACGTTTTCAAATCTTCCATTACCTTTTGTTCGCCGATAGAATTTAAATAATCGTTGGTCTTATTACAAAACATTGCTATATCCAAATTATTATGCTATTGAAGCAACCATTACGTCATAATTAAAATATACGCTTCAATGAATCAATCTAAGGATTATGATCGCATGATCGCGCTAATCGAATGTTAAATCAAACGAAGAAGAAGAACTTTCAACAATATTCTACCAAAGAATTTCGACTTTTCATCGAGATATTTTTCGTTTTGTACCTTTGACATTGATGCAACAAATCGAACGACGCGATCGTATATCGGTCGTTTCATTCGACGATTCCTCTTTCTCCTCCCCCGCCCTTCTCGAAAAGCTAATCGAATCGAAGGCAATAAAACCACCCCCGCTGTGAACAAACGGCGGACAGTTTATTCGATCGAATTTACGCGGATTACGCGCTACGTTTCTTTGTTTCATTAAAATAATCAACGATTTATTCGAAATTCGACGTGCCTTTCTTTGGACGATTATCGAAATTTCAATTTTTAAATATAACAGGCTCGAAAATTCCAAAAAGTTAACCTTTTTTCCCTTTAAAGTTATCCCTTTTTAAAAGTGAACTTTATAGAAGAAGAAAAAAAATTGAAAAGAAAAAAAGCAGGCGATACAGATAACCCGAGAACGATTTATCACGATCGTCTATTATCGAAGCAAGGAAAAAAAAAGGACGAACGTAAGTAAGTAAGTAAGTAAGTAAGTAAGTATTATTATACTTACTTACTACTTACGTACATAGAGAACGAAGGAAGTTTCCTGGACCGATCACGACTCGCCGTTTAATTGCTTCAAAGGTGTATTCTAACTTCGATTTAATTGTTCTGCCCTTAAGGGTTTAAACTGTAACAAAGTTTTCGCTCTAATGATGGCGGCGAGTGCCAACTTTATAGATATTCCGATTATAACTGGCAAAATTTGCTTGGCGACCATTCCCATCGAATTGGATACTCTCGTCGTTGTCGTATATGTGTGTGTATGTGTGTATGTGGATTGGTGGGTGGATAGGTGAGTTTACGTGTCTCTACTGTAGAACTATAGACATATTTATACGTAGTTAAATGCGTGTTCGCGCGCGCACACACACATAGAGACACACAGATATACAGATATACAGACAGACAGACTGGTACGCACTAGAAACGTTCCATTTAACCCGTTTGCTCTCACATATAAAATAAGTGGCGAACGCCGTAGGCACGATTAAACGTGCCACGCCTTCAAATTAATCCGACCTATGAAATAAGGATCAGTTTGCGAGTTTGTATAAAAGTAAGCTGAAAGAGAATAGACGACGAAGAAACGAAAAAGATAAAACCGTGAGACGAAACAGAGCCCGATAACGAAGCTAAAGAGGTTGCCATTGCCCCTAGGGAATGTTTCTAAAAACGTCGATGACAGAAGATACCGTGGCTAAATCGACCCTTTTCTACGTGAACGGAATTGGAAAGAAGGCTTTCGTGACTCGATAAGGACGAAAAAAGAAAAGGAAGAAGAAAATGAAAAAAACCACGCAAACACACGTACGGACACATAGAAAGAGAGAGAAAAAGAGAAATAAAAAGAGATGGAAAAAGAAAGAATGGCGTAGCTCGTCGTGAATCAGAACAAAGAATGTGGACCCAGGATATCCCGTATGAGAACGTTTTACGTCTTGGCTGCGACATTTCTTCTTTATTTTTGTCAATTTGAAAAAAAAAGTATCCGAAGAGAAAGAGAGAGAGAGAGAGAGAGAGAGAGAGAGAGAGAGAGAGAGAGAGAGAGAGAGAGAGAGATTTCGTATTTGTATTTACGTGACTTAAACGCAAAACACACGGCCATATTCTTGGCCAGTAAAGGAATAGAACGAACGTTCGTAGGAAGTGGACTGTTTGTCGAATACTTATTGCACGGGCGGTTTAACGAGAAAATACGACTACCTACCTACCATTCTGAATCCCATCGACTATTATTTTCGAAAGCCATTACCGATTATGGTTACGACGATGGAAAGGTATTGTCAAAACACGGAAATGTTTCCCTTTCTCTCTCTCTCTCTCTCTCTCGCACACACACGTATGCGTGTACATATATATACACACATGTATACCCAAATTTTTACAAATGTTTATCTTGAATTTTCGAAAAATTCGTATGAATTTTTCGATCAACTCCCGTCGAATAAATTTGAAAATTGAACGAATTTCAAACATTGATGTAAACGTCCAATACGTTTTTAAATAAAAAGTTTATTTTTGTTTCTTCTTTTTTTGTTTTTTTTTTTTTTTTTTTTGTCGTTTTCTCCTCTACTCCACCCTCCTCCATTTTATTTCCTCTATAAAAAAGAAATCTCATCCTATAGGGACGAGACTGACCCCTTCCGTATCATGAATTTGATAGAAATTCGTTCTTCGTAAAGTCGTCGCCCTATCCCTATACCTATCTCTATCCCTATCCCTATCCCCATCCCCATCCCTGGCCCTATCCTTATCCCTATCCCTTTTCTGCGAGATGTTCCTCGCTTTCATCCGAACTTACGATATCGGAAGACGATATGTCCTTTCGTGATGAGGGCTCTGGGAAAAGGGATTTTGTGGGAAAGTAGAGGAAGGGAAAAGGTATAAGAAGAATCTTCTGTTTTCTCGTTTAACTCGTTTAAATTATCGAATTTTCCTTTACACGGTAATAGTAGAGAAACTTACACGTAAGGGCAAATCGACGGACGAGTAACTTCAAACGAGAATTTAACAACGCGTTGAACTACTAAAAAAAAAAAAGAGAGAGAGAGAGAGAAATAAAAAGAAGGGTAAAAGTCTACGTTTTACGGATAACAAGAATCTAATCCCATTATCTGCGATCCCAGACACCGATAACGTTCGAGAACTTAGGATATCCAACTATCTCCTCTCTCTCTCTCTCTCTCTCTCTCTCTCTCTCTCTCTCTCTTTCTTTCTGTATCACGTAAATGGAGCGCATGGCACCCTTAAAATAAAAAAGAAAGAAAGAAAAAGAGAAAAAGAGAGATAGAGATAAAGATAGAGCAAAAGTCGAAAGGCGTTTGTAAAAAAATACGCGTACCTATACATAAAAGAGATAAGAAAATCGGCTGCAAGTTTTTTTTTCTTTTTTTTATACTTTTCCTTTTTTCTCTCTCTTCTGTTGACTCGAATTTTCTTTTTAAGAATGTCTCCGTGCGCGCGTGTATCTGTGTGTTACCGAAGAAGAAGTCAGATAAACTTTTTGTCGAGCCAACGACGTGGGAAGTGGGAAGTGATGAATCGAGAGAAAAGCAAAGAGTTCGCGTGGCTGTTCTTCTAACGATAAAAACGATCTTTATGCGTGTGTGGAATCGAAAGGGTGTCGAGATTGAGGGGAGGGTGGGAGTAAAAGGGGAGGATGTTTGTAGCGACATAGAACTAGTAGATATCTACGTACAAAGGGCTAAGGTTTCGAATTGTATATGGAGTTGATATATATGGTTCAAGATATAATACGTATACAGAGATAGAGAGCTAGTGGAAGGTCAAAAGGAAGGATGGAAGGAAGGAAGGAAGGAAGAAGGGTTGAGGGGTTAGTAGAAAGGGTAGGAGATAGGAAAGAACGGAACTAACCGAAGGGATATGTTGCTACCGATGCTGATGCTGCGTTACTGCCAGTGGATCGGCAAAGAGAATCAGAAATAGAAAAGGAAACCGGTGCAGAGACAGATGCCGCTTGGTAACTCGAGAGTAGAATGGAAGCCAATAATTCTTTGTACCCAAGTGGACGATTGCACCTGGATATAGACGAATATAGTCTCTCTCTCTCTCTCTCTCTCTCTCTCTCTGGATCTTCTTCTATTTTACTCTCTTTTTTCTCTTTCTCTCTCTTTCTCGCATATATACGCTGCTCGATCTTCATCACTCCTATGTATAAGATTTCTATCCCAGCTATATGTATGTTTGTATGTATGTATGTATGTATGTATCTGTGTTGTGTATCTATCCTATGTACTTTAAGTCACGAGAATCGTCTCTACGTAGAAGCCATCTCCGTTATTCTCTAATTCGTGCAAGTATCTCTACGAGACGGACTCTCATAATCTCCCTTACGGGTTCGGTCGCATTCTTTTCTTTTCTTCTCTTTTCTCTTTCTTTTTCCTTTCATTTTTCTTTTTTTTTTTTTTTTTTTTCTTAACTTCTAATTCTAATAGAATTTTAATTTCCTTTTCCTTTTCTTTTACTCTCTTCTCCTTTTGTCATTATTAGAAATTCAATTATTGCCAACGCGTCAGTTTAATCTTATCCCATATCTGCATTCAAGTTGTGAAAACCTTTTTCCAAGCGTCAAATATAGAATGCCTTTCTAGCAACGATCGTATGTATAGGGTGTGATAAAGAGAAACTGCGAGGACAAAGAGAGGAAGTAGTAGTTTTGCCCTTTTTTTACACGATGACATTGCGATTATACCGTCTCTCTCTCTCTCTCTCTCTTTTTCTCTGTATTGCGATTATCCTGTCTGTCTCTTTCTTCCGTTCTTTCTTTATCTCTTTTTTTCTCTCTATTTGCGATAAAGTTTCGTATGTATATATATGCATGTATGCATACGTATGCGTGTATGTATATACTGTGTGTCACGTAGAGAGAAGCCACTCGGCGGACGAGGAAAAATGTGGGTGAAGTGCGCGAAGAAGAACGCCTTTAAAACCTCCTGCATCTCCACCTTCAGCTCCATCTTCACCACCTCTCTTCTTTCTCTTTCTCTCTTTCTCTCTCTCTCTCTCTCTCTCTCTCTTTCTGTCTCTCTCTATGTTTCCCTTTTCTACCTGCATCGACTTCTCGTAAATGATTTCAGAAAAGGGCTTTTCGTTGATGGACCGCTTCGCGTGCTCGCTATTTTTGTAGTCTTTTGTGTCTTGGATAAAAGCATGCCATTTTCAATGGGACACTGTATCGAGCGAAATCTCTCTCTCTCTCTCTCTCTCTTTCTCTCTCTCCCTCTCTTTTTTTCTCTTTCTCTCTTCTCTCTCTCTCTCTCTTGAAACTTTAACTTTGAAATTGTTCTCGAATTCTCTTCGTTTCCCTTCGTAACACACAGGATTTGTTTTTTCTTTTATTTTCTTTCTTTTTTTCTTTCTTTCTTTTTTTTTTTTTTTTTTTTAACAAATAACATCGTTAAGCCTAAAACAAAAGTATCTATTTTACTTTGAGAATATATACACAGATACGTACGTACGTATTGTATTTTGTCGTATGTCAACGAGCTTTCCTTTTTCTTTATTTTGTTTTCCCGAAATGAAGAGAAAAATCGATGGAGATTGTAGTCGTTCTCTCTCCTTTTCTCTTTTTTATCTTTTTTTCTTCTTTTTCTCTCCCTATAATAGTCCTGTAGAAACGAAGGGCCAGCTTAATTTCTCGCACAAATTCGAGGGGCACTACACTATTCGAGCTGGCAACACACTATATATGGATCGTTCAAGTACTTATCGATGTAAACACGAACGATATCGAGGCATATCGAGAGGGCTTTTCTACCGATAAGCCGTGCCTCTTTCGCGTTTTCAAGCACGACTTTGCATTATCGACGTACCGAAGTGTCCCGCTTATCAGGTATAGTCGCTTGCTTATGGGTTACAACCGCTTGTAATTCTGACGTTGTCGTCCTCTCGTATTAACCTATATCGTGTCTCAACTCCTCTGTGTCAAGGTTGAAAAATTTTCTTTCTCGTAAGAAATCTTGCTCGTTTTACTTTCTTTTCCTCTTCAAAAAGAAAAAGAAAGAAGAAGAAGAAAGGAAAAAAAAAAAGAAGAAGAAAAGAAAGGAATCCTTTTGTAGTGCGCCCGATTTTTTATACTTTATCTCCGTTAAAACGAAACTATTTTAACAAAGTCGTTTTATAGACAGATAGAGAATGGATAGGGGTAAAAAGTCATTCGGGTCTACGTTGAATTTTCCACCGTATCGTTTTGTTACACTTTCGGATCACGATAATAGTGCCTATCGAATATCGCGGCTTTTCAGTATTATTCAAATTGGATGAATACGAAGATAAAACGATTTCGTTACGAGCTTCAAAATCTCATTTGCATCGAGCAAACGAGTCAACGAGAAAAAGAGAGAGACGAAGAGAGAAAGAGAATAAACGCGCGTGTGTGTATATGTATGAGTGTGTGTTGTGTATGTATCTGAAAGAAAGAGAGAGAGAGAGAGAGAGAGAGAGAGAGAGAGAGAGAGAGAGAGAGAGAGAGAGAGAAAGAAAAGAAAGAAAGAGAAATAGAGGGGAACGAAAGGGATAAAGAAGAGCAAAATCCACCGATCACCGATACGGTTTTCCCTGAGATCGATAATCGGAATAATAAAGTCAAAACGTACGAACGCCGATAGCGATGTACTCCTTAATCCTTCGCTTAACGATCGGTGGACTTTTTCAGTGTACGTGATATTGTCGTAAGCTTCTTTTCCGCGACCCTGCAAGCGGATTAACGTCGAAAAGAATTACATTCGGCTGATCGTCATGAAACCTTGCAATACCTACTTTAAAGAATCCGTACTCGTTCTATCATAAACAAATGCACACATCCATTTCCTCTTTCCTTCCTTTCTCTTTTTTTCTCTTATTTCTGATTCAAAATTGATAAGATTTCTTATTTGTATGTATATACGTACTTAGGTGTGTGTGTTGTATGTATCTGGTTCATGGATATATATATATAAGTACATAGGTATATATGTGTATGCAGTTGTGAAAGTTAACGTTTGTTTAATCGGTCGAACGTTAATGATAAGAGCTCATCTCTTTTAGATTACCGATACGGAATTTACATGTCTAACGGATGCGAAATATCCCCCTTAACGTTTACAAATTAACGCGTATTACTCGCGCGAATAATCACGCTAAAGCAAGCAGCATATCGGTAGAGAGACGATACGAAGATCAAGGGGTAAAGCGTTACCACGGAATTTTACTATCCAAATTCGCTCAACCACTGATACGTCATTAGAGAAGCGTTTTCGGCTAATTGTCTTGACGACGTGCACTCGAATTTACGCTCTATCTATATACATATATATATATATATATATATATATATATATATGTAAGTACGTAGATAGGTAAGGTACAGATATACATACAATCGTCATAGTCTTAGAAATAGTTAGCATTCCAACGTGGCGTCTGCTTTGTTGATACCATTAATTACGTTGACTTTGATATCTCTCGCGTATGGTTATCACACGGTAATAATAATATAATAATAATCATAATAATAATCATAATATCATAACAATCATAATAATCATGATAATAATAACAGCAACAGCAATAACATTTACCTTTTCCTTCATCCATTTCTCTTAATTACCTTTCTATCATTTCTATCTTCATACCTTAACGTCAATATGCAATTTCGAATCGTTAATATCGCCCGAATATTTTCGTTAGCGAGAAAAAATGGAAAGACGAGAAGAAGAAACAGAGAAACAGAGAGATAAATTAAAGTTATATTTTAGGAATATTTCGAAATAAATTTCGCGGAACGCTTTCGGGCCGTGCACCGACCGAAATGTTCTTGCAATAACTTCCGAAAGAGCATAATGTATGCATAACTGCTTTCTGCTGCTTTACGTAATTGTACGATGAAAACTGTGTGCGTCTGTGTCTATGTGTGTCTATGTGTGTGTGCGTGTGTCTGTGAAAAACAGAAAGAGAGAGAGGGAGAGAGAGAGAGAGAGAAGAGAATGGAAAAGAGAGAATGAGGGAGGTGAGATAAACGTCGTATCATTTTTACTACGAATTTATGGAAGTCCTCATTTATTTTACGTATGCCAGGGAGTAATTATGATAGCCTTAGTTCTCAGAAAATATTGCAGTTTGCCGCGGCTGCGTGCAGTCCTTACTACTAATCGCTCGTGCACGTAACGCAAGCGTTTACTCGCTAGCGCTAACGAACCGTTCGAATGGCCCGCAAGCACGTATTTTCATCTCTCTTTTAACTCTACAGTTACTCTCTCTCTCTCTCTCTCTCTCTCTCTCTCTCTCTCTCTCTCTCTCTCTCTCTCTCACTCTCTCTCTCTCTCTCTCTTTTCCTACTTTTCCACACAGTTTTATCCCACGCACATCGATTCTACGAGTATACATATACATTTACATACACATATATATATATATATATGTACGTACATATATATGTATATATATATATATGTATAAACGTATGTATGTTTTAGATCGATCTATCGATAACGATAAAAGCCACTCTTTAATTAATACACCGCGCGAATTAAAAGCTATCGCGTCGTTTTAAACGTTCCACCACCAAACGAACAAAGCACCGACCTTCATTTTCTCATTAATTTTAATGCTAGATATATGTTTATCTTCGATTCGGGTTACTTAACTAACTCGATCGAATTATTCATTCGACGAGAGTGATATCAATAATTCGAAAATAGATATTTCGCGGACGTTTATGAAGTATGCGATGTAAGAAAGTCTTTTTTCTGTCTCTTCCTCTCTCTCTCTCTCTCTCTTTCTCTCTTTTTTTTTTTTCTTTTTTTTTTTTGTTAGAGGACGATACTTGAAAGGTAAAAAATGATACGACGAGAAGTCGAAGAATTATTTCGAATATCTCTCGATAAACTTTGGAATATCGCGATCGATTATTCAGAGGACTTTCTTACTAAACTACGAAAGGATGGAAAACGAATGGATGAAAGGCGGTGCCAGCTAATGCGACCTAACGAAGTGAAAGCATTTCGCTGCAACGTTTATTTCGTTCAATTACATTTGGCAGCCATTCTAAAAGCCACACTGAAGGAAGAAAGAGAGGGAGAGAGAGAGAGAGAGAGAACGACATAGCTCCCTTGTGCTTGTTTATGTTCTCACATATATCAGTCTTACGAGCACTTAAAGGAAAGAAATGGTCGCAATCTTTTGTCTCTGATTCAGTCACTTAACCCTCAGTTATATATATATATATATATATATATATATATATATATACATATACATATACATACATACATACATATATATATATATATATATATATATTCTTAGTAGAATATCACCGTACGCGAAACAACGGTACGAGATTATTCGAGTGTATTCGTCGCGATATTTTCATCAACGACTTTTCATAGTCACTTGTATTTCTGTACTTTATCAACGTGAGAAGGAATATACAGAGAACGAGATCGGAAAAGTATTTTCTTTTAAAGAAATTTTCAAGAAAATGAAAGAAAACTAAGATAGATAGATAGATAGATAGATAGATACATAGACAGACAGACAGACAGATAGACAGACAAACAGATACCTATACAGTTCGCGAAAGACGCGCGAAGACAAACTTCGATTTCCGCGTCGATTTCGTTTCAGATGGACTAAACTCGGTTGGACGTTAACAGCTTTTACGACACCTCGTAGACAAGACACGAAGACAAAAGAAAGAAAGGCCTTGAGAGAAAAGAGAGAAGCTCGAGAGAGAAAAGGGAAGGAAGAGGGGGGTGGGGGAGGGGTAGGGAGAAGCGAACCTAGTTGAAATAAAGGAAAGAAAAATGTAAGGAAGTTCGAAAAAGAGACGGACAGATAGGAAAGAAAGAAAAGTTAAAAAAGATAGAAAAGAGGATGCTGGAGATCGAACCTTCCACGACTTCCTGAAGAAGTAATTTCTGTCGCCTCGAAATCAGTTTCGCCGGACGTCCGTAAATTGCCGGAAGCTCGGCGCCCTCTCTGATAGCGTTCCACCTTCCTCCGACCCACCCACAGTGTAGCCCACCACTCAATCAACGGGAGCGAAAGGGGGTTGAAATTCCCGTAGAGGTGCGACGAGGACCGATTTCTCGTTTCCTTCTTTCTCTCTCTCTCTCTCTCCCTTTCTCTATCTCTATCTCTATCTCTATCTCTATCTCTATCTCTATCTCTATCTCTATTTCGCATTCTCTTTTTCTTCCTCCCTTCGTGTCTACTAGCAGCGAGTAGACAGCAGCGTATTCCCTCCATTTTCACCCACCGTTCACCCTATCTCTCTCTCTCTCTCTCTCTCTCTCTTTCTCTCTCTCTCTTTCTGTCTCTTCTTTTCCACCCCTCTCCTGTAACAGTTGGCAAAACGAATTTCCACCCTTCTCCCCTTCGCTCTTCTCTTTCTCTCTTACTCTTGCTCTTCCTCTTGCTCTTCCTCTTCCTCTTTCTCTTTCTCTTCCTAGGCAACGTTTTTCGTCCCTTTCCTACTTGCGATCACGATGGAAAAACCGCCGAAGCAATTTACTGCTGCGTGCCGCTCGTTTCTCCGTTTGCTCTCTGACAAGAGACCGAGAATGCGATTCTTTGAACGAAATGCAGACGTTGCCCTCGGTGCGCGAGGAAGAGAGAAAGAGAGAGAAAAGACAAGAGGAAAAAAAAAGGAAAAGTGAAATGAAAAACGAAAGAAAAAATTATGCAAAAGGAGAAAGACAAACACAAAAATAAAGCAAACGCGCCGATCGAGCGGTGCACGGTTGTACGGAGCTACGGAATGTAGAAAATTCAACTCGATTAGTAGTGAGTAACGAGACATGAGCGATAATACTCCTTCTCACCTCGTGTGGAACGAAGTTCCTTTTTTTTTTCTTCTTTTTCATTTCCTTAAGCGATATGAATCCACAGTATGAATCCTCGTTCACCAGGAAAATTATTATGAGACGCTTTTCGATGCTAGTTCTGATTTATTTAAGAAAAAAAAAAAAAAAATGGAAAGAAGGAGAAATAAAAAAAAAAAGAAACAAAATAGAAAGAAAAAAGACGAAGCAGAGAAAGAAAATATCGATCGTAATCGATATCTCGTCGTTAATATCGCGTTACGTGCGCTGACCCGAAACCTTAACGCCTCTCGAAGTTTAATAAAAATGTCGATTCGCTGACCCGTCTAAATCAACGACGGAAAAACTCAGTCGGGGGATTTTCGTAGGTACGCGATCGAATCGATTCGCTTAACGAAAAGCAAGTAATTTCATTAGCCAACCGGTTCCCCGGAAACGATGATTGGACACGGTGTCGTGCGTTCGTAAAATGTATCGAAGACCGAAATCGAAATGTATCGAAGACCGTGCGCGAGCGTACGTGCGCGACCGCATTTATTTTATCCCCACGTGGGATTCCATTATCGGAACAGAAAATCCAATTATTCGATAAAAGATCGAGTTATTCGGCGGGCACAGCTTCGCTCAGCCATTCGAATTACTCGTGAATCAAATGAGGCGGAACGCAGGCAGGTTCGATTCGACTTTATCGGCGGCCAAGAGACTAG
This sequence comes from Vespula pensylvanica, assembly GCF_014466175.1. Lineage (NCBI taxonomy): Eukaryota > Metazoa > Arthropoda > Insecta > Hymenoptera > Vespidae > Vespula > Vespula pensylvanica. The sequence goes on along the minus strand of NC_057687.1, from coordinate 9,938,268 downwards.
CAAGGATCTAAAGAGTATGAAAGAAAGATAGAAAGAGAAAGAAAAAGAGAAAAAGTGAAAGAGAGGGAGTCGCTCTTTTCCTATCGATGTCCACTATCATCCCCTATCTCGCTGCGATTCGATTTCGTTCTGCTCCGAGTATATATAGTCGAATCGTTCAACGTGACATTATAAAGTCTTCTGTTCGAGATTACATCGGGCTTCGATATAACGTCATTCGATGACATCGAAAAGATTTCGCGATATAATTCGGATTAGAAAAAAATTGTGAAATTTTCTAAGTGAGAAAGAAAGAGATGAGTGTAACGTCACTATCATTTTCGTTATCCTTCACGTTGATGTAACTCTATTAGAGACACCGTGTTCGTGTAAGTGCGCGCGTGTGTCTCTGTACATTGTAAACTTTATCAGGCTTCTCTTTTCGATTTTCTTCTTGGTCGTGCGAACGCGTATACCTACCTACCTACCTACCTACCTACCTACCACCTATTCCTCTATGACACTTGTCTTTACACACGCGAGATGTAGAAAGGGGATAGAGATAAAGGGAAACGAATTGGTGCGAGAAAGAAAAGAGAATAGGGTAAGAGGCGAGGGACGAGGAAGAGCGCCGACCGGTGAACGCGTTTAAAGGGCTTCGTGCGAGACGAGTTTAAGCCGCTAACTCTTTTTTTCTCTCTCGCTTTGTCTTTTTCTCTTTCTCTCTCCAAGAGTTTTTTTTTCTTTTTTTTTTTTTTATTATTATTACGACAAACGCAACGAAGGGTTCGCGTGTTAGAACGACGTTTTCCGTCAGGAATGCGCCGTCGTGACATACCGCTATATGCATGTGTGTGTGTGTGTGTATACGTATGTATGTATGTATTTATGTATGTACTTGTATACGATGATGTTTCGTTCGACGAACGAGCTACAAACGTTACTGTATGAAATACGCGTTGAACTTCCTTCAGGAGTTACGAATAGAACTTGCCGCCGCAGCTCTAATGCGTGTCGGAATCTAAACGGATAATTTTTTATTCGTATCGTTCAAAAGGAATTTTCTTTTTTTTTTTTTGTATTTGCTTTTTTTTCCTTTTTTCTTTTCTTTCTCTCTTTATTATCATATAATATCAGCAAGAGTACTTGACAGGCTAATTAATACATTCACGTTGTCTCTTATTCCGACAAAATTTCTACGACTTTTCAAAGGATCGATAAAATTCTAGTATCTATTTATGTAAATATAAAAAGATATTAGAACGTTCTAATTGATCAGGATGACTCTGGAATTATTATTTTGAGACGTGCAATTAATATGTTTGTAAATGATAATCGAAGAGAAGATTTTGAAGAGTAGATTCTAAATCCTTGATTGCTGCAATAGAGATGTCTAGATTTATAAATCTTACAATATGTACAGTAATTACAACAACAACAACAACAATAACAATAACAATAACGATAATAATAGTAACGATAATAGCAAAAATAGTGATAATGATATTAATCGTAGCAGTATAGATAGTATCAGAAAAGAAAGGATAATGTCAGATGAAATAATTAAAAAAAAAAAAAAAATTGATACGAAAAATAGAAAAAAAATAAATGCACGTGAAAAGATAAAGATGTTATTACGAAAAAAAAAAAATATATATATATATATATATAAAATCCATAGATACTTTAACTGTCATTCCATATCGTAATAACGTTCTCACGATCATCAAGCGTGTATCGTGTTACGTGCATTAGTAGAAAAATAATAGGACAAATGAAGCAGATTATCTCCATTGATTCATCGAGTACATTCGTTCGATCGACCGTCGCGTATTGTAAACGAACGAGCAAATTCTATTCGCGTTAGAAGTCACGAAGTCACAATGCGGCCGGACGAATCTACTTCTCAAGTTACCCGAGGAGGGGGTGAAGTGGAGGTAGGATGGGGTGGTGTAGTGAGGTGGTGTGGGGCGAGAGGATGGGGAGAAGGGACACAAAGCGTTCCTAGCTCGCGCTGTACGCGAAAGTAGCAATTAGAATTCATTAGCGAGGCCATTCCAAGCGGAGGAGGAATTCTCTCGTGGCCGTAACGAGAAAGTATGCGCGTCGAGAATGAGTGAATGAGGGAGGGAGAGAAAGAGGAAAGGGAGGGTTACGCTCTTGCTGTTAAACAGCTGACTTACCACGCTCTTTGAGATATATTCTTCAAACGTAATATTATCAGAGACGTTGCAAAAACCCATTGGCTAATTAATAACCTCCGAAACGAATATTTACGTCGATTTATATTTTTAAATAAGAAATATAGAAAAAGAGAAGATTAATCGATGGAGATCTTTAATAATCGGCTTTACGCGTTATATCTATCGACGTATGTATATATTTCTTTGTTTTCCTTGTTTCTTTTTCTTGTCCTCGACTTTTTGATTATCAAAAATTATTTCGTTAAAGTGATAAGCAGTAATAACGTTAACAGGAAAGACGATTAATTAGCGATCTCATTGATGTTACGTGTACCTATCAGGAGAAGCCGTAGTCTGTAGTCGGTAGTGTTAGTAGCGTTAGTAGTTGGAGCTTCGCTCTATAGTAGGAAATGGAGGTGGTGGTTCGACCGATCGAAGATCGAAGGAACTAATTAAATGCGTACTTGGTTTACCTCTTCGCGGTGATCGGATCCAATAATCGTTCGGCGTTCATCAGGAATTCTGTCTAATCGTCATGTAATTAGTAGAAAACTACTATCCGTAGTTGAAGTACTTCGTGCGGTACGTTAGAATCTAATCGATATATTTTTTTCTTCGAATATTGGAAAACTACTGATACATTTCGTTCCGACATGACGAAAGCAAAATTATTAATCTTTCGCGATAACAAAAAACCTTGTAAGTATTTATTCATGAGAATGACTAAGTATTTAACGTGGATAATATTTTATCGATGAGTATTTACGACTTTGAACAATTTTTTTTTTCTTTCTTTTTTTATATATACGGAAATCGGATCCAAAAAAGAAAACGATCATCGAAGAAAACGATGATCCTTGGTGTCTGGGTAAAAGGTGGATAGAAGAGAAGAAAAAAGAAGGAGGTGGATGTCTCTAAGACGCTTTCGAATATAACTCGATTATCCTTTCGAAAAAAAATAGAAGACACTTTTACGCGAACAGCTGGTAATTCAAGCTGTCCTAGCCTTCTATCCTATTTCTCTCTTTTTCTCCCTTTTTTCGTCCTCCCTTCCCTCTCTCTCTGTCTCTGTCTTCTTTTCTTCGCTATTTCAATCCAAGGCTCTCTTCCCTTCGGCTTTCTCTTACCACCGGTACCATATTCGGGGCAATTCTCGATGTAATTCAATCGGGCGTCGATAGGCGACAATGGCGCCATAATCTAAAATTACTTTCCTCAGAGTAGTGGTAGTAGATAGGTAGGTAGGAAGGTAGGTCGGTAGGTAGGTCGGTTGGTCGGGATATCCTTTCGTCCCGTTTATTAGCGTCAGACGGTACTAAAAGACTCGTTACAAGCTTTTCCCGGTCTCGCGAGAGAGACAGCTATACGTCTATTCTAAAGCTACGCGTTAAGAAAAGCTCAGACCGCGTACCTGATGGGAACTCGAGATATGGCCGTCTAAACTCCCTTTTCCTGTCTCTTTTCGTCCTTCTTTTCTTCCTTCTTCTTCCATTCAATATCTCCTCACTTTTCTACTACCCCCACTCTCACCCTCATCCCCACCCCCTACTCCATCCCGACTCCAGTCTTCGTCCATTCGCGACTTCTTTAAAGCTCTCTTGTCGTTTTCCACCGACGACATAATTTTATAAAAATAGCTTCTCCGAGTTATTTCACCTAAGAGATAAGATAGAGAAAAAAGAAAAGAGAAAGAAAGAAAGGGAGTGGTCACAGCATCAACGAGACGATCATAAAAATCTCAGTGGATGTGTCGAAAGGACGAAGAGACTCGAGTGCCTCGTGAAACGGAGAACATCGACACCTTTTTATTAACCGTATCATATGTTTATTATTGGCATTGATCGTGACAATGGGATATAATAGAGCTAGAAAGTGGCGTCTCTTTGATAATTTTCGGTCTGTTCTTTTCTCTCTTTCTTTTTTTTTCTCTCTTTTCTGTCCCTTTTTCCTCTCTTTTCTTTTTCGTTCATTTTTCCTTTCTTTTTTCTTTTAATAGAAAATAATGCTCAAAGGATAAGGCGGTGGTAAACCGCTTGTTTCGTTGTACTCGTAAGCTCGAGTTTCATCAAAGAGTTACAGAGGGTTAATGACGGTACTTTGAGTACTTTCAAGACGATAGACCGAGTATATGAGATTCAAAGAGAGAGAGAGAGAAAGAGAGGAAGAGAGAGAGAGAGAGAGAGAGAAACACTCAGTCATCGTAAATTCGTATTAAGGATATGTTTCGGTACGTGAGTCCCTTGGCCAATGGGGAACTGGTATTTGGGTCAGATGACGTCCTCTAATAAGGACGCGCGTTAATAGGCTTACTTCGAGCTTCCAGGCATGGCCCGGAGTTAGATAGAAGGGTGTTTGTGTATGTATGTGTGTGAGAGAGAGAGAGAGAGAGAGAGAGAGAGAGAGATGGGCGTGTATCTCCCTCGAGCGAGATTACCTGACGTATCTGCAACATTGAAAGCTTATACACAGACACGCCACGTGGCACGTATACGAATAGCGCAAGCTTTGAGAATGACTTCCCATTTACGAGACACGCGCTTTGGTGTTCCCTTCAAGTACACCTTTTAATTTCCCGATCTCATCTTCAACATGGAACAACGATGAATCTACTTGCTGGATATCTTTTATTTAAAACCAAATCGGTCGTCGAGTCCGAGCGGTCCAATTACTTCATAATATCTTTTCTAATGAATCGTGAATTTCGAGGACACGCGGAAGAGAGAGGGAGAGAGAGAGAGAGAGAGTAAAAGAAAAAGAGTGCCTTATAAAAAGTTGGAGCTTCAACGGCAAGCAAACTCATTTGGAAGTCTAATTTAAATGATATATTCTAGCCGTCATCAATATAGAATTAATAACCAGCGAGAGCTCCTGCTATTCTCTACCTTCGCATAGAAATTTATGAACGTCGTCCTCCGACCCCGAACGCGACTAATCGATAATGAAATTTTAATCGAGAAAAACGTAAAAGGACTTCTCCTCTAAGGGATAATTCGTATCTTCGCGGAAAGATATTCCAGCACCGTTTCGCGAAAAAGTATTTGCCTCTTATCCTTGTTCGTTGAATGGCTTAAAATATACGCGATAATATTATTAGACCGATAACTATATATGACTGAGTCGAAAATAGTTTATGTGTTTATTCTGCGACATGATTTCCTGTTCTTTTTTTTTTTTTTTTTTTATTTTATTTTATTTGATTTTATTTGATTTTATTTTATTTCATTCTTTTTTATTATCATTTTCGAAAAATATTTAAAGATAAGTGTATACATATATACTTTTATATTACATATATATATATATATATATATATATAAAATATGATTATTAAAAAACGATTAATCGAATTCGAGATACGCATAATTCACAAGCAACATTTCCGTATTGGACTTTATCGCTGACGATAAAGTACGTAAATGTAGTGTCGATTATTCCGCTCTTTATGAGTCACGTATTTGCATATCCAACGAAATTATAATTCCACGAATTCGCATAAATTTCCCTCGTCTATTTAATAATGATGTTAACGCGTCATCTATCGCGTGTAGTAGTTCTTGGGCCGATCGATGATTGAAAAAAAAAAGAAAAAGAAAATAATAATAATAATAATAACAACAATAATGATAATGATGATGATGATGATGATGATGATGATGATGATGATGATGATGATGATATCACTTTAATTATCTAATAAAAAATACAAACTTAAAAATATAAATTTAATTGTATGATAAAGATGGAAAAAGAAAGAATGAAAGAAAGAAGAAAAGAAAAATCGTCTTAAAAAAATCGGACTTTTGAAATTTTTATATCGTAATCGTAAATTCGAAGATATCATTTAGAATATCTTTATTATCGATTTATAATCCGCAGTTCTACGTTTGCGTGACAACGAATCTACTGTTGACGATTTCTCGAACAAAATCAATTGGAATCTATTCGTTCTCGTTGACTCACGATATGTATTCGCTTAGAACGAAAACAACTCGAAATACACGCGAAGTTCTCCATTTTTTATAATTTTTCGAAAGAGCTATTTAAAACGTAATACGCCAAAATATATATAACTATACATACCTATGCCTATCTAATTTGTCGACGATACAGAGTGGGACAAAAGTTTTTAGACGATTGTAAAAATCAATTACATTTTTTTAAAAAAAGATTTTTTTCTTCTTTCTTCTTTTTATTAATCTTGTTTGAAATTGCCAAAGAAGTTCTTTAGCTTGTGGTTTTCTAATTTGAGAGAGAGAGAGGGAGGGAAGGAGAGAGGTGGGAAGGAGAAGAAGAAAAAAAGAAAACTTAGTCTACGGAAAAGAGTAATCGATTTTTCAAATCTCTTAAAGAACTTTTGGCTCACTCTGTATATGTATATTAGAGCTAAATAGATGGTTTCTTTTATTTTTTTCTTTTCTTATTTTTTTCTCTTATTCGATGTCTGAAACGTCGATGTCGATGCGAAGAAGGAGTCAAAGTTAATGGCTTCTCGAAAGGACAGTCTTGGCATCGACGTTAAAGGTCTACCCAGGGATGCTTTCGATACTGAAACGACGATGTCGAGCACACTGAGAAAATTTTTTTCCTTTCTCCTTTTCTCTCTCTCTCTCTCTCTCTCTTTCTCTATTGCCATCTCTATCTCTCTTTTTTATTTTCCCATAGCCATATAACGCGAGTTATATCACGTCGTTACACAACTCGTGTACTTACAGTACAATATTGAAGATCGTAGAAAAAGGATTTTTAGAACGACTCGAAGGAACCATCTTAACGTATTTCGAAAATTTCTCGTTAAATGGGCGATTGCGATGATAAAATTCGTTGAATAATCCTTTAAGTCCAACACAATTAAAACTATTTTTATTTTTCTCCACGTTTTTCAACTTTTTCATTTATTATCATTATTATTATTATTATTTTTTTTTCTTTATAGATATAAAAGAATCGTCCCGCGGTTCGTTAAATTAATTTCGATCTACGATTCGAAAATACGATTTTTCCTTCGTATTACGTAACAAGATTTGAGAATGAAAATTTGTGTTTAATATCTTTCATTTAATATCTTTCAAATAAATCGGAAAAAATTCGTTTAATATCTTTTCAGATAAATCGGAAAAGAAAATCTATAACGCATAATCGTTAATCAATGATATTTTGCTATTTTTGTGACGATCGCGTGCGAATAATTCAATATCTTTATTTTTCTTTTCTTTTTCAGTTTGATACATCGAGATACCAGACCCGAACCCTCGATAAGATGTTCCACATTGAAGGGTGCGACGAGACTGCCTTCGGCGCCGGATCACAGGAGCGAAGCACGATTGAGGATAGATCCAAAGGTGTTGGTCTTCGTCGAAACTTTATATTCCAGGCTGGGACGAGAGATAGCCGAGCTACTCGTTTATAACCGAATAAAGTGAGTACGCGACTAACCTCGTAAACGTTCGCGTTCTATAACCCGAAAACTTCGAAGGTCAGCTTTGAAAATCCAACGATAAAAACCTACGAACTTTCTGTTCCCTTGAGCCTCTTACATTCGTGTACAGAATTTCTATTTCGTTTTTAACGTAGGTACGTATTTGATACACATGCACGCACAAAGACACACAAACACACACACTATCATTACCGTTCTAAGTTTTAAGTTTTATCATCTCTGTTCAAAATGAAAAAATATTGAAACTCTCTATGATTCACGATCATCGAAAATTTTTAAACCGATCGGATTCTAAACCAAATTCTTGGATTCATATGACCTTAAACTGTTAAGATTATAATTTACCTACGTTAACATATGTATATTCTGTCGTCCATTAAATACGAAGAGATTAAATCGAGATAGACAATGAAGTATTTACTTTAGTACATCGAAAATAAGAGTCGTGAACGTTTATATTTCTTTGAAAATCTTTCGAGGGAAAAGTTGGAGAGTAGATATCTAGATCTTCTGCCTCTTGGAAAATTCAAAGCAGGCGCGAAGCATCGAACTTTGACACACACGATCGCACAGTAACACCACGATCTATTTTCGTGAAATCGGGTAAGAAGATTTCGAAAGAGATAAGAAAAAAAAAAAAGAAGAAGAAAAAGAAAACTTACGTTAAATCTCTTTTCGAGTATTTCACGAGCAATGAAATAATAATGGCTGCCAATATGGGATAATGGTCGAGTTTGATTTGTAATTATCGGAAATGGAAGCAGGTGACACGAAGAGGGTGAGAAAGAGACAGAGAGAGAGAGAGAGAGAGAGAGAGAGAGAGAGAGAGAGAGAGAAAGAGAGAGAGATGAAAATCGCGTTTCCAAAGATATAAACGGTGGATGGATGGAAAAGAGCGATAAAAGGAGATTGTAAAAGATAGAAGCATAGAGAGAAAGAGAAAGAGAGAGAGAAGATAACGGAACAGTGACGGAAGGAGACAGAGAACGGTATGACGAACATGGGAGTAGGGAAATTGACAGAGATAGTTTCCACGATATAAAAGAAAAAGAAAAAGAGAGATGAGAATAAGCCATCGGATAATCGGAAAAGCAACCAACGCATCTACACGAATACGCGAACACGCAAACACGCACACAAAAGCTGATCTCGAATAAAGCCGATGGACTCTCGTTCGCTTTATCCGCTGCAATTTCATAATCGATAATCGTGTCTCGGAGGTAGGAGACCGTAGCATATAGGTAACGTTGTCCACCAAATGGAAAACATTCCTGTCTACCTATACACACACTGATGCGCTTATATATGTGTGTGTATGTATACTTACATATATACATATATGTAACACCAATACTTTCCCGTTCCATCTATACGCGTATCTACTTGAACGAACGTGGATCGACGCCAGGGAAAGTTTGTTATCGAAGACTGTTAGCTTCGGATTCTACACTAAACTCTGAGTTACGCTTTAGTATCGAACCGAAAAATGTCACGCGGACAAAAAGAAAGATAGAGGTAGAAAGGGAAAGAGAGAAAGAGATAGAGAGAGAAGGAGGGAGAAAGAGGTAGGGGAAATTGCTAGTATAGCTCCGAATTAGAACTCGTAGTACGAATGGATCGCGTAAATTCGAGGATCGCCGTGAAAATAAAAAGTTGACGCGGAGATACGCCAGGTTTGGAATGCTTTTACCGTGTACGTCTACGAATAGTGGAACGCGGATGAATTGTTCCTTTACCAAACTACCGAGAGAGTCCTGGAAAATTAATGGTACGAGCTTCCGAGGCTTTGTCGCGAATTTAACCACGCTCTCCAATTGGATACCAACAGTATACTGTTCGAACGAGATCATTTTTTTTATTAACGTCTTTCACGCCCTTCCATTTACCTAAAGACCTCTATCATTATTTCGGAATTATTTCTATTTTAAATAACGTTGCGATATAGAATTTCGATAATTAAATTTTCCAAAGCGTTCCCTCAAAAATATATGGATCATTCGTATAATTCTAATTGATTGACAGCAAACTTTAATATAAATAAAATTATTAAATTATTTCGTGTGTGCATGGGCGCGCGCGCGCAAGTTTTTGTTTGTATGTATACGAATGACGTTATAAGAGAATAATGAGTTTATAGCAGCATTTATTTATAAATTAACCCAATAATACCCATGCTTTTAAAACTATTTTAATCATAACGCTACATGGCACGAATGACAGATCCTCCATAGCTTTAACAGTCTTAATAATAGTCTTAAAATAAAAATGCATAAAGACTTCAAATTGACCATAACATCGATGCAAACCTTGACATGCATTATTTATAAATTAACATACATTTATTAACCAACACGCTATAAGATTAATGAATTCTGATAAATTGAATTCCGTTAGAAACTTACTGTGATTTATTATACTGGCTTTAAATAATTGGACATTACTTAGTCAGCATCTATGAATGTCCATATTTTATATTCATTTTAATGTCCAACGTGAATTTCAAATACAACCGTATATAATGCACATATATCTAAATCTGAAAAATTTTAAGCAGTTTATATAAACAACGAATTAACAAGGTAAAATAATTATAATTGCATTTTTATAAAGAGCAAATCCGATTTTATTATACGTCGTTTAACGTATAAAGCTTTTAAAAACAATCAGAATTTCTACAAAACATTTCTGACGTGCATTTGCAACGATATGTTGTAAATGATTACACATTTTACAAGCGAATGTTACAATTAAAATATAATATAATAAAAAAAAAAAAACAAACTATATGAAATAAAACATTTTTAATGAGTAAACAATTTGTCGATATATATGTATATATACTTATCCACAAATTATTGTTTACTTATTAAAAATATTATTAAATCTACGATCTTCATGTAAATCAATAAAATAAATATATTAATTACATAATATTATCTTAAATTAAAGATATGAGAAAATTTACATGCAGCAAGTTTCCAAACTGCAACAATGCACTCAACAATTTCATTATCAAATCCTTTTTTTTTTTCTTTTTTAAATAAGTAAACTTTCATTTGCGTTATTCTCTATATATTGGAATACGTATTTGATTCGAAAAATATAAATATGAAATAACAATAATAATTAATTTTATAATATTACTTTAATCGTACAGATATAAATATAAAGAATTACTGAAACATATTCGAAATAAAAATAAACGCGATATTTAATTTAAATAGAAAAGAAAAAGGATAAAATGAACGACTAACAAAGAAAAAGGAAATTTTATGATGCTTAGAAATATTGATCTAATGTAAATTATCTTTTAAATCGTATCTAATTTTTTGCGATTACGATTGACGAGTAAGAACGATTACGTGATAAAGAGGAAAGAAATACGATAAGACTACGAACCCTTCGTTCTCGGAGAGTTCAACATGGAGGTCAAAATTTTTGAAAAAAAGATTCATTAGATCTCATCTTGAGTCACATTTGTGAGGATCTTATCGATATATAGATTTTTCTATTCGTGAACAAATCCATCGCATTTGAAATGTAAAAAGTTAGAGTAATTATAAAAATATGATATTTCATTTCGATCAAAAAGAATATATATATATATACATATCAGAGTTGTGCAAAATACTCAATATTAATCATCCGACACGTTGAAAAGTTATTGCGTAATAAAAACAATTTTATTCTATAATAAAACAACAGTCTTTTGAGCTTGTTTGAAAGTTATAAAAAATTACAAAGTGCTTACAAACTGGATCAAAGTAGTCATACTTGATAATTATTATAAAATATTTATGACGACAATGTATAAAACCAGAGACGAAATTTTCCATTCATTAATGAAAATTATGATATCGTGATACCTTGTCTGATTCCTACTTATAAAAAATTATAATCACACTCGCAGAGAAGATACTCTATATATACATACACACACACACATATATATATATATATATATATATATATGTACTACCTACTATCTATATTTAAAGATAGGCAAAAATATTTCTACGAATGTACGTTCCACGATTCTCAAATATTTCCTTCGTGTAAAAGCTTACTCTACTAGGGATTTATATCCTAGGAAAACACCGTCACTCTAGCTTGATACACGCCTTATTAAACTTAAACGCTAATGAGCGTTACATTCCAATTTGGTCGTAATCGACTATCAAGGTTAATTACTATTTCATAATTAACTACTTTCTAAATATGTACTATTATATAATAATACTAATATACCAATATATTTCCTTATCCATTTTAATATAGTTATAATAACGATTACATAGTATATATATATATATATATATATATATATATATATTTGTTACACACACACAAACATATTGTGTTCACGACGAACAATCGGATACTATATTCTAATTTGAAATTTTACGAATCGATGTACAAATCAACTACCTGATATATATGTGTTGACAAATGGTAGTTACACCATATAAAATCATTAACGCAATAATGTTAAATAAGGGTAACTTAAAACTAAACCGATGCTAATTGATACGATGAATGCGAATAGAAATAAGAGAGAATATACGCATAAATTAAAATTCAGAAAGGGGAAGGAAATGGGAATTAATAAATTAATATTCGAAAATCCTCTCTTAATAAATATTAATTTATAATCTAAATTTACGTGACTAATCCCACTGTTTTTCTCGAATTTTGCAAACTTTAAAAATATTGTCTTTATAAAATATATATTATTTTACACACACACACACACACACACACACACACATACACACATATTATTTAATTATCATAATTTTTCATTCGTAATCTAGAATTTATACATTCGCGAATATTCTCTCGTTGATTTTTTACAATATATCAATTCATTAAAACAAGTCACGCTTATACCTATAAATTATGATGCAAAGCATGTTAAATATTACGTATACTTTTAACAAATTCAAATGAGAAAATATTCGATTTCTCCGATAATTTAGAGGAAAATAATAATTCACCTAATTACGTATTATTCATTATTAATATTATTGATTGTAACAAGAAGACGCGCTTAGCCTGAGCTACAAAAAGAAAAAAAAAAAGAAAAAAGAAGTACACCTATGAAAAACGTATAAATTATGAAAAGATAGAAAAAAACGTATCATTCACGAGTAAACCCACAAGAGAATTTACTCGTGGTCGCATTCGTCAATAATAAATTTAAAAAATTACACCTAGTACTCATACCGATCAGGACCTTTCATTCTCGACACGATGGGTACCAGAGGGAATTTAAATTTTTTACTCACTACTTTGGAAGTTTTCTGATGGTTTGCAAACTCTCGTCCGTGTTGTAGATCGAAATAGTGTTGGGTTGATCCGCGGAGGGTTGAAATTGAGGTGCACGCATAGGTTGAACATCGAAGCTGCACGAAATCGTTATAAATTGAAACTATTGTCTATAGAAATGACGACGAAAATGCAAAAAGAAAAAACAAAAAATAATCTAAAAAGAGAGAGAGAGAGAGAGAGAGAGAGAGAGAGAGAGGGAGAAAAATTTCGTATATAAATTTATTCGCAATGAAAAAAAAAAAAAAATCGTAAAATAAAATTATTTACTTATGAAATTTCAAAATTTACTTACCAATATTCTTCTGTGAATGTAACGAAATATTTATCATCTTCCATGGTGCATTTGACTGTAATACTTGATAATTATTTATTAATAATTTATTAATAATTTATTAATTACGATATATGAATACTGAATTTCGTTGGTGAGATAGTCTATGTACATATGTATATATATATATATATTTTTTTTTAATACATTTTATGTAACTGTTAAAATAAAAACGAAAAAAGAAACAAAAAAAAAAAAGAGAAAAGAGAAGTAACTTTATACGAACATATTAACTCTTTAAATGCTTTTCGAAGAGTCAATTAAAATGTATCTATTATACATATTTTGTAAAGTCAATATATAAATTATAAAACATGCGGAAAATTTTTAATTAACGTAACATACATTAAACTCTGCTTTTTCTTTTAGATTATCGAAACAAAATAGATGATATGAAAAAAGAAAAAAATAGAAAACGAAATATAAAGGAATAAAATTGTTACTATCATTGTTACAACACATAATCGTGTTATTAAAATAATTGATCGTGAAATTAAAAATTCGTGAATAATATATTTAATATTTATATTTATATTTATATATAATTTATATATCATTTATATAAATTTACACATATATATATAATATATTTAAATATATATATATATATATATATATATATGTATATTAGAATAAAATATTTAACGATAGAATATTATCTTCTTTCTCTTTAAAGCAGCTTACACGTCGTGTTTGATTGAATGCTTTCTTAGTAATGAGAGACCCTCTTGCCCTTTTGCTCTTTCAGACGAGCTCAACGCTCGATTATTTTTGTATACATACATACTCTCTCTCTGCGAAGAATTTCCAGGAACTTCTAGTTGAAAAACAAAGTCGTCAGTTTGTAAACATACTCTGTTCGATCTATAGTATATACGTATATGTGTATATATCTTTGTTGGGCTTCGTTCCAACAGTTAGTACGTCGTAACTGTCTTATCTATACGTATTATCGAGAATAGTTAATTATTTATTGCGAAATTAGTCGAATATTATCGGACTTCTCGTCGAATTTTGTTAATCTAAAGGATCAAGTGTTTGTATGTTAAATTCGTGGTGAGAATTAGAACAGAATTATATAAATTCGTATATAAATAATATGTACCTACCAACCAATTATAAATAGGTAATTATAAATACATTGATTGAATTTCGTGATATTAGATTTTCGTATGTACGTATGATATCGTCTATGTGAATATGTGTATGTGCGTGTGCGTGTGTATTCGTGTGTAAACTATATATAATATATAATATATATGTATAGGTATATGGAAATTGAATATCATAAAATTGGATCGATTATGATTAATGAGTTATTAATTATTAATTCAAATATCGTTAAAAAGCTATAGAAGTATCGATATAACGTAAATGAAGCTGAAAAATACGAGAAAAAGTTTTGCGTGCGATGCCTTCTGGTATCGCTGATGGTGATGGAAGGGTTGATTGGGCGACGTCATGGCATACAATTTTGTTATTTTCGCGAATATCTTTTCGAAACGCGACGATGCGTCACGACTTGCGAACATTTATACATAGAAATATCTTTGCAAATAGGTTATGTTTCTCAGAATAAAATGGAGTTGATAAGAGATAAAATGGAAATTCTGATGGTCGGGTACATTTATAACGACATTTTGATAACGACATAATTTTACAAAAATATCGAAACTATATAAATCTTTTATATAATATGATAAGGTATGAAAGATCATTCAAATAAATAGTTTTCTAATAGGAACTATGAAAATAAATGATTAAAACTCGATATCTAAAAAAAATAAAAGTTTAAAAATATATACATATGAAGATTTTCATTATAAATATTTTTTATTCGCAAAGGTCATCGTCGGTCAAGAGATCAACACGTAAAGAATAAAAATCACATATTTGATAATCGATCGTCATATTGGAGGAATATATATATATATATATATATATAATTGAAAAATTTATTAATAAATAAATATAATTTCAACAACAACATCAATTCTATTGCGATTTGGTATCGTATTATTATTGGTCGACGCGTATCGTGCTAAGTTGTTATTTACTAACAGATCATATCAGACTTCGTAGTATAGCACATTTCACTTATACGATCATCTACAAAAATACATGATTTCTTGATTCGTCGTACGAAAATATCGAAGATTTATAAATATGATATACGAATATAAAATACAGAGTCAAAAACGAGAGAGGTACTTCATTGCTTCAAATAGAATACGATGAAAAAAGAATATGTCGATTACCTATTATTACGACATTGATTTCCTTAATAAGTTTTAACGTCCATTAAAAAATAATGACGTCACTTCGAGCCGAAAGTTTACGTTTACATCGGCATACAAGGTACTACTTTGCAAATATGATATCGTGGGAAATTTTTATATTTATTAATTCGAAAATGTATAAATTGTATAAACATAACGTACAATTACGTGGACCATCAAATTGGATATTTTGTTATTACAAAAGTACCGTATAAATATATCCATATTTATATAAGAAATAGAGAAGAAGAGATTACGATTTTGTTCTCCTTAAAGTAAATTGTCTACTGTCAAGAGAAGAAGATAACGATCGTCGTTTGAAAGAGAGGAAAGCATCTTGTTACAAAGTAGCTTTCACTGAAGTTACGATGTAACACAAATAAAGTATTCAATTTAGGAAAAAGAAAAAGAGAAGAACTAATGTCAGGGAGCAACGTCAGCTTATCCAGGGTAGAAAATGTTGCCGCTAGTATTATGCGTGACGGAGTGGCCCATGGTTTTCTGTTTCTCCCTTCGTGTGGATTCAAGTTGACTGCTTGTTGCTCTTCTCTCTCGTCCTTCTGTACTCTTACTAACTCTTCAAATAGATTGCGCGAGGAAAAGACTAGGAAACTTCCTCTTGCAATTTCTTTTTAAAAAATTGCATAAAACCGCGGTGCCTCCGCGCCTTTTTCTTATTTTACAACGCTTAGATATATATATGTATATATATACCTCATAGATAAAGTTGCAGCCCCACCTACCGATGTTTCCTACCCTTAGAGAAAGTACCCTTTCTTATCCATCCATTTCCTTTGGAAACTTACATTGTCGTGAGCCATGGCAATAGAATAAAAATTATGTCGAGAGAAAACTTCAAAAATCGTACTGTTATCTCGAGCTACCAGCTTTTCTACGAATTACCTGTAATAAGAAAAACAACAAAACAAAGAGAAAAAGAGAGAGAGAGAGAGAGAGAGAGAGAGAGAGAGAGAACCAGCGAACGAAAACACGATGAGTTTACGTTTTACAAATAAACAAATAAAATAAAATAAAGCAAAATAAAACAAAATAAAAAGAGAGAGAGAGAGAGAGAGAGAGAGAAAATACATCTCCATCTTTTCCCGCGATCGTACCATTATATGTACGATAGAAATAATCGCGATACCGATTGTTCCTTCTGTCCTTATCAAAATAATTTCGCCTTTCAATCATTTAATCGGAGTCATAATGCAACTAATTCAAAGATAACTGTTGTCGAACGATAAGCGAAATTAATGGTAGGATAGTGCTTCGATGAGATATGGAAAACGAGACGGCATCGATCAAGTGGGATGGACAGTGGGAGAAAGAGAAATAGATAGAAAGAGAAGGGTAGTAGTACTTCTTCCCACTTCTCCTCGTTATTTCCGAGTGTATATATATATATATATATATATATATATATATATATATATATATGGCTTTAACGTAGTCTCTCTAGTATAGCCAGCACAATACTCGTTATCCCAGAGAGACATCGACGAAGATGCAAGATGGTTGAACGAGCGAATGAGTGGTGAGAGAAGGTTAGAGAGGATCGAGGAAAAGGGTAAACGTTTCAGGGCACATTGCTTGGGGTGGAAGCGACGATTGAACCCTTCTCTTTCATTTTTTTTTCTTTTTTTTTCTCTCTTCCTTTTTTTTCCTTTTTTTTTGTTCGTTCGTAACACGCACGCCATCCCTTGTTTTTTTTATCTTTTGTGTGCGTCTCTCTCTCTCTCTCTCTCTCTTTCTCTTTCTTTTTCTCTCTCATCGGTTTTCTTTTCCTTCATCGTTTCATCGTCGTTCTGAAAGTTTCCCTACAGGCTATAAAAAAAAAAAAGAAAAATAAAAGATAATAAACGTATGCTTTCACCTTGATCCACGGTGTATTCATCGATATTACAATCGAGACTCAAGGCAGGTGTCGATCTATTTTGTTTTATCTTTTTCTTTTTTTTTTTTCCTTTTTTTCTCTTCCATTTGCTATTACCATTTGTTTGTTAGCAAACTTTTGGCTCGTATCTATGTAACTACGTAAAGAAGATTCGTTTCATGACAATGTTGTAGGATACAACAAACATAGAGGGGAATTTCCCTAGTCTGGATAGCGTCATGAGAAAGCTACCACTCCACTCTTGCCTATTCACGGTAAACATGGTTGTCGACCATGGAAAATGTTCCTCAGTGCTTGTCCAAACCTAATAAATAAATTTAATTATAATTAACAGCCTCGTAGTTGAGGACTTGCTAACAAGATTGTTCAATAAGACATTAGTAGTTTATGTTTCAATGGAGATCCGAACGTGCTCGATTCGTCGTTTATAAGTAATTTTCAAATACGTTCGTATTTGCCCGACGCGACATTTTTTATTTTTGTTTCTTTTATATCTTTCGTTCGGCTTTTTTTTTTGTTTTTGCCTTTTTTCCTCTTTCTTTTTTTTTTTTTTTTTTTTTTTTATCGACGCAAACGTAAACTAAATTTTTAGAAATAAAAATATAACATCGATTTGACCTACGAGGTTGTGATAAAAAAAAAAAAAAAAGGAAGGGAGAAAAATACAGAGTTATTAAAAATAAATGAATTACGGAGATATTTTTTAACGACAATGATTGCTGGTCACGATCGATAACGGTTACATTATACGATACACCTGTGAATGTATCTAAATATATAAATATGTATACATATGTACAAAT
The DNA here is from genome assembly GCF_014466175.1 of Vespula pensylvanica. Classification (NCBI taxonomy): domain Eukaryota; kingdom Metazoa; phylum Arthropoda; class Insecta; order Hymenoptera; family Vespidae; genus Vespula; species Vespula pensylvanica. Next base: position 9,920,028 of record NC_057687.1, on the reverse strand, counting down.
ATATCGAGCCATTGTCGTATTCGATATCGACAAATTGATTTACAACAATCTGCATTTCGTTCATTTGCGTTTATGACGGTGATATCAGGGGAAAAAAGAGGAAAGAAAAATAACGAGAAAAATTCGTTAACTGGTTTTCGATTTTCGATTTTAAAAGACCGAATCGTGTCACAGCTGGATGGGAGAAGGAGAGAGAGAGAGAAAGAGAGAGAGAGAGAGAGAGAGAGAGAGAGAGAGAGAGAGAGAGGATGATGATTCGAGGGTGTTAGTGAGTGGTATGAGAGAGATAGAGGGATGGATAGAGAGAGGGAAAGAAAAAGAGAGAGAGAGGACTGTTGAGTACTTTTGCGATATGAGACGAAGCTTTTCTCGAAAGCAAATATATGTGTATAGGTGTGTATGTGTGTATGTATATTTCTTTTTCTTCCATTTTTTTTTTCTTTTCTTTTTTCTTTTTTTTTCCGCGCGATTCTCGACAGACGGGGACAACGCACGATACTAACTAGCGTTGTCGACGGCCAGAAAAATATCGCTCTATTTTCGCAGCTGGACTCGGGCCAAGCGGTCATCGAATAATGTCTGGTCGTGGTGTGTAACGCAACGTTTAATTGCCGATAAGTTTGAAAAAAAAAAAGAGAAGGAAAGGAAAAGAAAAGAAAAGAAAGAAAAACAGTGATGTCATAGACATCACTGTTTTATATGAAACCAGAAAGATAGATAGATAGATAAAGAGAAAGAGAGAGAGAGAGAGAGAGAGAGAGAGAGAGAGAGAGAGAGTAAGACTAAGTAAGAGAGTAAGAGAAAGAAAGATAGATAGAGAATATAGAAGAAGATAATAGCGAGCAAAAGGGAGAGGAGAATAAAGAACGAAGGTAACGTCAGTGATAATAGAAACGACAAAAGAGTCGATGGGACAATAGGGCGAGAACGTTCGTTTCTCGTCGAACAGATCTGTTTTCCTTTGCAAATGCATTTTCGCGGGAATTCCGTTTCGTTTGTGATCGGCAGTAGCAGTAGTATCAGCAGTAGTAGTAGTAGTAGTAATAATAATAGCAGTAGTGGTAGTAGTAGTACGAGAATTAAATTCCAAGTGAGTGTAGGAAGAAGAGAGAAGGAAGAAGAGGAAGAGAAAGAGAAAGAGAGAGAGAGAGAGAGAGAGAGAGAGAGAGACGTTGTTGAAAGTCCAGCGAAAAATCTTTTTCTCCCACTCGACTTACCATTAGAGAAACTACATGTACCACCGCGTTACTTTTCCAGGATCGTGTGGTCGTGTCCTGTCGATCGAAATGTTCCTCCTTGCTAACTCCACCCCCATATCTCCCTCTCCCCACCCTCCTCTCTCATCCTACATCTCCTTTCTATGTATCCTCCAACTTCTTTCTTCGTTTCGCGTAGTCGGGCCCGTAAAGGCCCGGCTATCGGGTAGAATTTACGCGAAATAACTTTCGATTCGTTGTGACAGAATGAACGAGTACGATCATCATCGGAAAAGGCGGAGAATAAGTAAGGTACGTTAGAAAAATAACCTCGCCAATTTTGGAATTTTGCCAAACGACGGCTTTGGATCCTTATCGTTGTGCCACTTTCCAATTCTTTTTTTTTTTTTTTTCTTTTCTTTCCTTTTTTGTTTTTTGTCGAATGATCTAAAGTAGGAATGAAAATAATATGAGACAGAAGGGAGGAAGGGATTAGGAGTAGATATGCAAAAATTATTGCGGAGAAAAATAGAAAATATATATATATATATATATATATATATATATATACATAAAAGAAAGAAGAAAAGAAAGAAAAAGAGAGAGAAAAAAGAAGAAAAAAAGTCGGGAAAAAATATTCGTCGGATTCCCGCGACGCGACATTGTTAAGGAAGGCAAGGATAATCGAGCTTGTCACGCTCAATCATGTTCTCGCTTCACGATATTTCGAGGATCACCAGGTTCCTCGCTTTATTAGCTCTATTGTTCGTCGACAGAGAGAAAGAGAAAGAGAAAGAGAGAGAGAGAGAGAGAGAGAAGGGGTGTTGGCATCGGTCCGCTGCTACCTTTTCTTCTCGTTTCTTTTTTTTTTCTTTGATTTTTGCCCTCGTTTTTTTTCTCTTTTCTTTTGTCCCTTTTCTTCTTTCGTCGACGATAAAAAAAAAAAAGAAAAAAAGGAAAAAGAAAAGAACGCTCTTTCGCAGACTTTCGAATTTCGACAGCGCGGCCTCGTGGATTTTGCGGTTAACGCCAAAACCACGGCGAAAGAGCTTCGACTTAAGTCGACTTAATTGTTCCGTCGTCTAGTCAAATTTCCTCGTGGTTGAGCTCGTCGTCGTTCCCTTCGAAGGATAGAATGAAATGAAGAGAGAGAGAGAGAGAGAGAGAGAGAGAGAGAGAGAGAGAGAGAGAGAGAGAAGGTAATTAATACATCTCCCAAAGTATAGCAAAAGGCATCATCTATTTTCTTCGTTTTCGAGAGAAATTTCGATGATACGAAAAAAAAGTTCATTGATATTAAATAGGGATATGAATGTTTATTTCTTTATTTCCCTTTTTCTTTTATTTCTTTTTATTTCTTTTTTTATTTCTTTCTTTATTTCTTTCTTCCTCTCTTTCTTTCTCTCTTTCCTTCTTTCCCCTATACACTCTATGGAAATCTATTTTCCATATCGTATTTATTCTTCTGCTTTTATTCTTATGTACTTCCTCTACCCTCATTTTTCCCCTGAGAAACTTATCGTTTGCATAGTTTTCCTATCGTCCGCGCGGACGACCGTACTAACATAAACGTTGTTTTTTATTCTCTTCTTTCTCTCTCTCTCTCTCTCTCTCTCTCTCTATATATATATATATATATATATATATATATATATATATAAATCTTTTTGTCTCGGACTTTTTTCTTTATCGAGTTACACCCGCCTTTTCCGTGCGGAATCGATGATCTCGTAAGGATGCAAAGACGTGACACGTACTTCGTACAGAAACTTCTTTATACGTCTCCTCCACTAGTTTTCCATATCCCTTTGATGTAACGCTGAAAGAAATAGAAAAAGTGTGTGTGTGTGTATGTGTATATATATATGCATATATATATATAACTTTCTTTTTCTTTTTTCTCTCTTTCTCTTCAATTTTTTTCTCTTTCTTTTCTCCTCTTTTTTTTTTTCATTACCTTCCGTATTTTTTACAAAGAGCGTTACTTCCGTTTGTGCACGATATCGATTCGTCAAATAGGTTTTTCCAGCGCGTACGATAAAAAAGTTTCGAAAGTAAAGTACGATAATTCCCCGTGGGAATGATTTTTCCTTGGAAGATGCAAACTCTTTTCTTTCTCGAAGAGAAACGAGAACACCCGTTGGTAAGACTAACGTTCGCTCGTTCTCTTTGAAAAACAATCGGGCTTTGAGAAAGGAGAAGTAGGAGGAGGTTGATGGAGGTGGAGGAAGATGCTCTTTGAACAGTCTCCAAATCGCTTCGTTGCGATCGAATCGTTTGCGATTCATCGATCGATCCATCGATCGATCGATCGATCGATGGATGGATGGATAGATGGATGGATGGATGGGTGGATCGATGGATGGATCGATCGATCGACCGGTCGATCTATCTATCTATCTATCTATCTATTTTCAAAGTCCATTTACACCGAAGAGGAATTGAGAGGGCTCAGGAGAGCTCTTCGAGCAAAGGAAGAAAGGATGATCGAAAAGGAAGGAATAGAGTAGGATGGCAAGTAGGAAATTCATAAAGCGCTTCTTAAGCCAGAACTGCGGCGTCTTCTTCAGCGTGTCAGTCAGTGACCTTTCCACTTGCGATTTTTCCCGTTAGCATGGCTCGCTCTCCCGAGGATTCAACCGAGCTTCTTTCGAGTCGGTCAATGCCAGAGAATAAGAGTTTAAAAAGCTTTTCTTATACGGTTAAAACGACAATGACGGATATCATATAGTTTTATTTTCTACGTATATATATATTATATATACACATCTATAAAGCGTTCCAACGAAAAGACCTTTCGAGTGATATGCCATTTGACCCCTATTGCCATATATTTAAAATTTTTCAGATTCAGGGTTAGTCCGAACTGAACGAATTTATGATAAGGTCTAGTCCCCCTTGAAAATAAAATTGACTTGTCCCGATATATCTCCAAAACATCACTAGATTTCATAATAATCTGCTTGGACATTTTTCATATATATATATATATATATATATATATATATATATATGAATATACGGAATATCTCATTCTATTATATAATTGTATCATTCGAAATTTTTTGTTATTATTCGTTTCAATAATTCAATCGATTAAAATGTAACTCGCATTACAATTTATATGATCTCTTTTAATGTATTCATTATCTAATTTAACGTTAACGTGTCCTGAATTTCATTTAGAAATCAGATTATTAGATTTTACCTATACCATTATAAGATATCCTTTGTCACGTCCGAATAATTCTTCCTCCATCGAGATGGTTTTGCTAACCGGATAAATTCTCCGTTCTCATCCTACATCCTTTTGTCTTTCCTTCACGGTTGAAAACAGACCAAAGAGAATTCGTAAGTTTGGTGATAATAATAGGGATATTTTGCGATAATTTTCGTCGCTGCATTGGAGAACTAAACGATGTTAAACCGAGGAAATTCATCTTCATGAATATATATATATATATATATATATATATATATATATATATATATACTCATACCTTATATATATATGTGTGTGTATATACATACGATACTCTACAATTTTCTCCAGGACTCTTAATTTGCGACATCTTTTTTCTTTACCTTCTTCGTTCTTTCAACCATTTTTTTCTCCTTGTGATAAATGTCAGACGAAGAGGACAAGTGCGCAGTTATCTTTCTCTTCTCTTTTTTCTTTTCTTTTTCTTTTTTACTTTTTTTTTTTTCTTTCCTTTTTCTTCTTTTATTATTATTATTATTTTTTCTTTGTTTAAGCGTCTTAAAGAAAAACTTGCGAGACTAATCACTTCGTTCTTTCTTTTTTCTATTTTTACCTCGTTTGCTTTTAAACGTAACATTTTAAATTGTCGCGAGCTACCGATTCTCGATTAATAGGTTTCCATTTTTTTTCCTTTTCTTTTTCTTCTTTCCCTCTTCTTTTTTTTTTTTTTTTACTTTTTCTTTCTTTTTTCTTCTTTTTTTCCTTTCTTCTTTTTCTTTCCTTATTTCTCTATCGCACTCTTTACTCTCGGAAGTTCTCCCTTTTAAAAGCATTTTCCCTTATTACATTGTTACCTTTAGATTTTCTTTTTTCTCACCGTTCTCGTTCGGACAGTTCGACAAGCTTTCACGGCTGGAGAGTACAAACGACACTTAGCATTGGCGCTAATCGAAAAGCTGGACCGATAAACCGTGTTACTCCCTCTCTTTCTGTCTCTCTATCTATCTCTCTCTCTCTCTCTCTCTCTTTCTCTCGTTTTTTTCTCTCTCTTTCTCTCTTTCATAAAGGAACAGATAGAGTACAGGCATGTCGCTATTTGTAATTCTTTTTTAAAGAGCTGCTTTCCCACAGGGCTCGACTTTAATGCGACAAAGTCGATGTCGATATTTCGCATTTTTATAAGGTAAGCCTTCTATGTGGTCGATCCTCGATACTTTACTTCAAACAACGAACGAACTAAGTATCGATTGGTTAAGCTTTTTTGCGGCTTTATCGAAGATAAAATTCCCTGTTTCTACGCATGTGAAAATACGACGATAATATTATTCAAAAAGTTTTCGAAACTTTTTAGATCGTTTATATTTCATCTTATAGCTTTTATCAAAATCGAGTTAAACTTCTGCGTCGAGTTACGTAACGTTTGTTTCGAAAAATTTTTTTTTCCAGATGATAGAATCGAATTTTAGCTGATATATGTATTTGTGTATACAACGAGCATAGATAGTATCTATCGATATATTTCATTTGTATCTTCGAAGGATTAAAAATCTTGATCGGAAACAAACGGATTGGTGATATTTCCTTTGCGATAAATCGGGGCTATGTGGAAAAGAGTATAAAAGGAAAAGAGAAAAGGGACGAGAGGAAGGAAAAAAGGAGAAGAAGAAATGGGAAAGAGGAAAAAATTTAATAAAGAAGAGCCACTCAGCTGGAGTAAAAAGGAAGAAAAGAAAAGAAAGGGAAAGAAAAAAAAGGAAAGAAAAGGAAAAAAAAAATTAGTATTCCTAAAGGAGTGGAAGGTTCGTATTTAATAGTACCATAGAAAACGACGGCGTTAATTAAAGGAGTAATTTTCATGCAAATCTTTGGGCTTTTTTCTTTTTTTTTTTTCTTTTTTTTTTCTTTTTTTTCCATTTCTTTTTCTGTTTTTTTCTTTTCTTTTTGAAGCTACCGACTCCTTAACCCTTTGTTGCTTCTCTTCGGATAGTTGAGTAGGAGAAAGAGAAAGAGAAAGATAGAGAGAGGGAAAGGATGAGAGACAGACAGTGAAAGAAAATGAGAGAGAGAGAGAGAGAGAGATAGAAGAAATAAGTAGAAGACGGAGTCAAGTCGTCGCGTCTCGAATACAGAGAAGAACGAGGATCGTCATTATTTTCACGAGGAGGAAAGGTTTACGACTGTCCATCAGGGTCTGAAATTGCTCGGGGTGAATGTTTCCAAGTTTTACCGTGTAAAGGGAACTTTTCGTTCGAATATAATAATTTCCCGTTTAGAAACACGACAAGATTCGTCGTAGAATCTCGTAAATAAAACACTTGGAATCTTTTTTCTTCTTTTATTTATTTATTTATTTATTTATTTATTTATTTATTTATTTATTTTTTGATTATTTTTATTTCTATTTTTATTTTTTATTTTCCGCAATTAAAGAAGCAAGAGCAAGAAGATGATAAATTATCGGATCAGTTCAAGTATCCTCTCGTTGATGCGACCGCAATAATCTATCGTTTTCTATCGTTCTTTTTTTTTTCCTATTTCTTTTTTTTTTCTCAAGCGAATCCCCTGCTATGAGATCGATCGAAGAGACTCGTAAGATTCATAAACGCGTGACTTCATTACGTGTTAAAACCGACGAGGACGAAATTCTCGCTTATAGCGGAAAAATGAAAATCGAGAGAACACGAAGCTATTTTCGACAACTCATCGGGTTTTCGGCTTAGCGCGGTAGCGCGCGAGCGCGCGTAACCGTCCCGCATATTATCCCGCAGGAATTTACGGATGTATTTACACGAGAATTATACGATTCACCTGCGGTAACGTAAATTCCTGACTTATGTACATACACACACACACACACACACACACACACACACACACACATATATATATATGTCGATCTACGTTATCATACAAATTTTGAAAATCCATAGAAAGTAAATCTATAGGATCCTGATCAAGTGGGATTCTTTTTTTCTTCTTTTTTTTTTCTACGAAGACAGATGCTTTCGAGTGTAAAATTACGTTAAATCAAATCACATGACCCGGCGATAAGAACACCCTTCCTATATCATCGAATTGATCAATGAAATCTCGATTTATTGATCTCTATCTATCTATCTATCTATCTATCTATCTATCTATCTATCTATCTATCTATCTATCCATCTCTATATTTCGATATTATCAAGTACGAAGCTTAAGCAGCAGCCTTTTCGACTTCCATTCAATCGCAAATCAATCAAGGCCTCTTTTCCTCTCAAGCAACTTTCCTTTTGACGTCAACCAGCTCTCTCTCTCTCTCTCTCTCTCTCTCTCTCTCTCTCTCTCTTTCTCTC
>NC_057687.1:9899271-9912208 GCF_014466175.1 Vespula pensylvanica | reverse complement strand
TCTCTCTCTCTCTCTCTGTCTCTCTCTCTGTCTCTCTCTCTCTCTCTCTCTCTCGTTTGGTTCCTTTGAGAGGGACCAAAATAACGCGGCACAGGGGAAGAAGGAGAGCAGGATAATAAGGACCTATATCTACGATCACATTCCACGACGAACTAGAGAGGATAATTCTAAAGCAGATTATTCCACAGAGGGGAGAAGAGATAGGGCTAGGTGGGCAGGGAGGAGAGTTGGTTACAAAGCTACCACCACGGAGCGTAATTATCCACTGCGACGTTCCATGCTTGCTTTGTCGACTCTTAAACGGCACTTCTTTCGTTTTTCTGTTCTTCTTCATTTCCTTTTTCTTCTTCTTCTTCTTCTTCTTATTATTATTATTATTAACATCCAACGTTTCTTCTTATTAATATCCAGACGAAGTATATCGTTAGATATCAAAATCCTTAGGAAAATTACTACTGTCTGTACGATACAAGAGACAAATTATTATATATGCGATATTATAATACGTATTTTCAATGATAATACATGAGATGAAATTCCAATGAAAAAAGAAGAAGAATATATATTAAAAAGAAATAAAAGAAAAAAAAAGAAAAAGAAAAAAGTGATAGAACGAAAAAAAAAAAATCAAGAACGTACGCAATAAAGGGACAAAATATGGGACCTTTTATATATGCTTATTATAATAGGTATTGCCGAGGAAAATGTACGGGATGAAATTAAAATTGGAAGAAGGAAAAAAGAATGGAAAAATAAAAAACGAGAGGAGGAGAAGTAAAAACGAAGAAAAAATTGAGTGGAATGAAAATTAGAAGAGAAAATATATGAGAAGGGAGAAAAAGATGGAAGAAGAAACGGGAAAAGAAGAAAGAGGGGAAGAAAAAGGATAATGCGGTAGGAATAATAATTAAAAAAAAAAAAAAAAAAAAAATTGAAGTTACGGGTTATAATCAAAGATATATAAGAAACGATCGTATTTCGCGTAGACGAAGGCAAATCGTTATCTTTGTCTATATCTTGAGAAAGGAATCTCTCTCGTTAGAATGACGTAACTCTTCGAAGGGCTTAGACCGAGAAGTTTCTCGTTTTAATTCTTCCTTTTCCGCTTTCAACCGTCAAAGCACGGTCATCTCTGGAGAGGTTGATAAGAAGCAAAGAGGGAAGATACCAAAGCAGAGGGGAGTAGTAGAGAAGAGGAATTGCTTGAGAAAGAGGTGGAGGAAGAAGAAGAGGGCTTACGATACACGTCGAAACGAGTTCGACGCGAACGACGACGACGACCCTTTTCCTTCCGATTCCCTCTCGCAAAAGGGTAACTTTTTGACTCTATGTCGAGAGGTCACACGCGACCTCCGGAACTCTTGAGATTCCCTCGAGTCCTTAGTGCCCTTCCTACACTCTGCCAATCCGCTCGTTTCCCGACTAGTCCTTTTCTAGAGACCCTACTCTTCATTCTCCCTCTTTTTTCTCTTTACTTTTTTCCTCCTCTCTCTCTCTCTCTCTCTCTCTCTCTCTCTCTCTCTCTCTCTCTTTTTATCTATCTATCTATCTATCTATCTCCTTTCGATCGTTCTTTCCTTCTTTCTAACTTTGTTTCCTTGTCGTCCGATACATGCATACAAAATAAATATATATGTACGTATGTATGTACGTATCAGACGTTTCTAGAGCTACGTGACGGTCGACTCCTATAAGATTTTCAGAAGATAGTCGCAACGCAAGTAGTTTCTTAGTTTTCAAGATTTCACTCGGTTGATTTTCACCAAGATATAAAAAAAAAAAAGAAAAAGAAAAAAAACACAAGGAGATCTAAAAAAAAAAAAAAAGAAATTCGTCGCTCGTATCGACCGTCTCGCTCGTAATAATCAATGTAATAATCATGATAAAAAAGAAACGCGCGTGTAGAAAGAGCGAGTGAAAGAGCGTATTAGTAGTATGTAAGAAGATAAGATAATCCAAATATTATAATAATATTCGCTATCTCGTTTGTTGGCCGCGCCGTTGCAACCGCACAAAGCCGAACACGCTTCTGTTCTTTGAAAAATGTACCTCTTAAATATTGTACGCATACGAGACCGGTGTTGAGCTCTTTCTCTCTCTCTCTCTCTCTCTCTCTCTCTTTCTTTCTTTTTCTTTTTCTCTCTTCCTCTCTCTTATCCTCTATGACGATGTTTCAAGAAGGTGAGATAGAGGCGGAAGCAAGATGAGCAACCCCAAGGAATAGGAATTTTCCTTCATGAATAATTCCCAATATCCCTTCGTGCATTCGTTTCTCCCGAAGGGGTAGAATGCGTTTTTGAAATCTACGAACGAACGAACGAACGAATGAACGAACGAACCAACGAACGAACGAACGAATCGTGGAAGAGAACCACCTTCGGGTATGGCAAAGCCATGCCAACGACGTTGATCATCCATTTTCTGTCCTTTCCACCTGCCTTAGCCCCTACTACTACTACTACTACTACTACTGCTACTATTGCTACTATTTCCTACCCACCCTCTTTCTCTTTCTCTATCTCTTTCTCACATATGTAGTATAACGTTGGTATTCTCATCAAGATTCGGCTCGCATAGGTACCTGTCCCGCGAGGGTCCCCGGGAAAGTGCAAATGGCCCTTAAGGACTTTCCTTAGCAACGTACTGTAACCCATGCACGAAGCTTCTACCACGGAAGAGATTATCCGCGCTTTTCTCGAGTTCGATACTTCCGTATAAAGGGATCCTTTCGAAAAAGGAGAAAGGGGAGAATAATAAAGGAATAGAATTCAATCTCTCTCTCTCTCTCTCTTTCTCTCTATTTATCTATCTATCTCTTTCTCAGTCTATTTCTCTTTTTCTTACTCTTATTCTTAGTCTTAGTTTCTCTCTCTCTCTCTCTCTCTCTCTCTCTCTATCTATCTATCTATCTATCTATCTAACTCTGTCTATTTCATTTTCCCCTTTTCATTTATAGAATCGAGAGACACGCCAGACGCATTTCGATCAGCAAACCTTTCGTCGTAGTTTCGAATAGTACCTTAGTATAAGAATTCAAGATCGATTAGATCGAGGGCAAGTAATCTCGCTGGATGGACCAAAGTTCGCGAATTCGTCGTTACTCCGAAACGAATTCACTTTGGGACACCGAGAATTCTTTCTACTCTGGGATAAACTTTTATTTCCTTCGTCTTCTCTTTCTCTCTTTCTCTCCTTCTTTCCGTTCCTATTCACCTTCGAATTTTCTTAGACGAACGTAGAGAAAGTGTCGCCGAGTTGCGGTTGCGTTTTCTCTTAGGGAAGAAGAATTTACGATCTATAAAAATGGGAATTTAGAACGGTAGGTTTAGAGTTCGTATCGGAGACGAGTCACAAGAGATTTTACATATCACCGTTCTAGCATTGAACGAATTGTGAAATTTTGATTTCACCCTGTAGATATTCGCTTTTATGAATTCAACAGAACAGAACTGTGCATTTGTTAAATCTTAATGTAAAGTAGTACCTTTACATATAGAGTACATATCTCTGTAAGGACAGACGGAGAAAGAAAGAGAGAGAAAGAGAGAGAGAAATTTTCTAGTCGAGGTACATTATGATTTATCTTACGGAAAGTACGTTCATTTTTAAATAACTCTAAGCGGAAACCGCAACGCGAACCATGGTACCGCTTCATAAATATCGAATCGAAAGGTATTCCTGTACAGGAAACGAGTCTATGCTGCTGTCCGGATTTTTGTCCGCGTAGCATTAACGGGATGGACGGATTTCTGGCAGACTGCCACAAGCGCCATTAATCCAACACGCGTGTACTCGAGATTCACACGTACGTACCGAATCTGAGTATGTCTTTCTTGTACACGTACCTACAACTTGAGCCTCAAATGGATGAGCTTTAACTCCCCATTCACCTGGCAACTTCGCACAACGTGAAACGTTACCAGCTGCTCGACGGATCTCTCTGTTATCGAGAGAATTCATAGTGGAGAGAGAGAGAGAGAGAGAGAGAGAGAGAAAGAGAAAGAAAGAAAGAAAAAGAGAAAGAGATGATAGTAAGGGTATCTCTAAACAACATCCTTATCGATGATTTTTACAATTTGTGAAAGAAAATTCATTCGAGTATTACGAACCGGAAATGAGGAAAAGAATTACAACGACGAAAAGTAGAAATAGGAAGGAAGGGGGGGGGGGGCAAGGGAGAATATAAAAATTCGTGGTTTTCTGTCAAATGATGGTACAAATTAGTGTTGAAGCATTGGCAGCAACAAAAGCGAGAGCATTAGCAGCCAGTACTAGCAGGAACGGCGAGCACCATACCATCGTCGCGTAGTTAATGAGATTCGACATAGATGAAAGGGCCCCGAACGAACGTTGAATTAATGGAATTGTCGAGTCTACGTGAGAGCGAGAGAGAGAGAGAGAGAGAGAGACGAGGCTCCATCGATCCCCCGTGGAAACGATGACCTGGTTCCATCGTTCGAACGTAGATAGGTACCTACCTATCGAAGAGAGGACGACCGTTCATGGCATAGGTGATAGTCTAGGTGGTTTGGTCGTCACTATAGGTGACGGTGTAAGTGTCCGATACTTGGCTTTTCCTTCGTTACGTACGATCGATCGAACGGGACAAAACTTTTCTTCTCCTACTTCTTCTTTTTCTTCTTTTCCTTCTTCTTCTTTTTCACCGTATCCCAAACGAATGGATAAAGAAAGTCAAGATGAACGTCCCATACCGTAAAGGACAATAAATCTTTCGATGAGGGATAAATGATAAAAATCAATTTGAGAAGGATTCGCAGTATCGTCCAGTTTAATCCCAGTCCTTAAGCGATTTAATGAAATCGTTTAAGGTTGACTACTACTACTAACCCAACCTTCGCTTTTTTACTGACTACTACTATTGCAACTACTGCTGCTGCTATTACTACTTCTACTACTACTTCTACTTCTACTATTACTATACTACTACTACTACTACTACTACTACTACTACTACTACTACTACTATTACTGAATCACGGATTAATGAAATCGTCCTGAAGCTCTACCCTTTAGCCTAGCCCTCTATCTTTCCACTCGGAATTGGCAAACTTGTTCGCGACGTTGTATCGTTCTCCAGTTGAAGATAGGCACGCGTAACCACGATCCTCCAAATGGAGAAAGTTTCCTGCTCGAAAGGGCGGCTCTCGTTATCGTTGACCGCTGACCCCCTCCCTCACCCTTCACCCACTCCACCTCACTCCTCACCCAATCCCCTATCCCATCCAACTCTCCATCCAGAACCTCGCTCGTTCTTCTCGAGTCCATCGAAAAGGCTCAACCTTGGTAACCACCGAAGGGAGGAAACCGGCTTAACCTTCCTCTTCTCTCCTTTTGCTTTTTTAACTTTTCGAGGGTCCCTACGTGAGCTATGCCACCGTGGAGAAACGTTTCCATCTCGTTTTCTCTTTTCTTTCTCTTTCTCTTTCTCTTTCTCTCTCTTTCTCTCTCATTCCAGTTTTCTCGATGATACGATGCCAAATAGGAAGGCGTTTTGTAAACGGTTTATCTCTGAGTTCGATAAAGTTTAGCTTCGCTGAGACATTTGGCACGCGACGTGGACCGAAGAAGAAGAAGAAGAAGAAGAAGAGGGATAGAAGAAGGGAAGAGAATATTACCGTCGTTGAAGATGATAAAGTCTGGGATTGTTAGCGAGCAACTTCGAAAACTACGCTTTTAAAATAAGCGGTACGCTTTTGTATAAAGAGAAAAAAAAGGTCTCTCAAGGCTTTCATGCCTCTTTCCTTCTACCCTATCTTATCAAACTTTGTTATATCTCTCTCGGTTGTTTTTTCTTTTCTTTTTTTTCTTTTTTCTTTTTTTTACCTTTTTGTCTTTCTTTCTTCTTCCCTTTTTTTTTTATTTTCATTTATTTTGTTTTATATTTATTTTTTTTCTTTCTTTTTTTTTTTTTTTTCTTTTTAACTGCGGCTTTTAATTTACCGAATATGAACTGGATTTCGAGAATGCGCAACGCGCGTTACGCAGGTATACGTTTTTACGTGAAAAAATTGTTAACACGAATTTGAAAAATTAAAAGCGATCTTTTTCATTATTAAATTTCATTCCGCAGCGAGAGTACTCGGTTTTCCTATTATTCAGGTAGAACGAAGTTTCTCGATGTAAATCATTAAAAATCATAACTCCCGAAAGTATTAAAAATTACTTGAAAAAATTAATGATAAAACATTTTCTATCCTCGTAAAAGTAATTATCTTAATGACTCCTAAAGAAGAAAAAGAGAAAAGAAAAGAAAAGCAAAGCAAAACAAAGCAAAGCAAAGCAAAAGAAAATACGTAGGTACCTAGCTAAGACGTAAAGACGATTTACGATTTGCTTGACGTAAGAAATAACGTCAGAGATGTCGTTCCTGGATAAGAATGTTAATTCGTAGGCAAGAGTTGGTCGTTCGAGCGTTCGTTAATTAAATTTACCTAAGGCTCTCTTCGTCCATTCTCCCGCTGTGCACCAAAATGGCCTAGAGTCTCGTAAATTTTACGAAATTTTTCCCTTCCTCCTTCCTTAATTCCAGCTTCTCTCAGCACGCAACTGAACTATATTAATAAAAAAAAAAAAAAAAGAAAGAGAGAGAGAGAGAGAGAGAGAGGAAAAGATAAAGGAAAGAAGGAATAGATTTTATAAATTATAAAATTATTAAAATCCGTGTCCTGAAATAACTCCTTCAGTCCTACGTTCAACGCACTTCTCATTCACCAATTCACCATAGAGAAGAGACATTCTCTGAGAGAGTATTTGTATATCTAACCTTAGAGAATATGTAGTATTACGTATGTATTATGTAAACATTTAGAACACTATTCCCATTGGAGCGATAATAGTAGGTACCTAATGTTTGCGCTACGGACAATAACAATTTGAAGGGAAATCAGAAAGCATGAATAGTCTGTGTAGGACACGCTCACGTGCCAGTAACGCAATTGTCGATTTCCCAGTCTAGGAACGTGGCTTCTCTGTAACGATGGACATCCATCGATTACACCCGTCCGTAGGCATGGAAAGGGATGAAGAGGAGGAAGAGGAGAGGGAGGGTGAAAAGGAGGAGGAGGAGGAGGAGGAGGAGGCCCGTAGGGCTCTACGTTCACAGGAGACTGCCTTCTCCGAAGCTTTGGAAGCTTGCTTCCTTGTTTGCTGCTTCGGTTGGCTGGTCTGGTCTGGTCTGGTCTGGTCTGGTCTGGCCTGGCCTGGCATGACCTGGCCTGGCATGGCATGGCCTGGCCTGGGATGGCCTGGCATGCCCTGGCATGGCCTGGCATGGTCTGCCTGTCTGTTTCATACCAGCATTACGTGATTTGCATGGAGCTCGACGAACGTGCGACGGCTCGCTCGCATTGCGTCGCGTTATCCGACGATAACGTTGGAAATGGCAATGGTATAAGGAGATAGAGAGAAAGATAGATAGATAGATAGATACATAGATAGATAGATAGATAGACAAAGAGAGAGAGAGAGAGAGAGAGAGAGAGAGAGAGAGAGAGTAAGAGAGTAAGAGAGTTACATGGAACTCGACAAGACCTTGGCCGATTAATGGAACGACAAAGTTGATGGAATTGGTAAACTTGGCCATGAGCTATAGCAGCTACTTTCTATTGTGGGCATCGAACTTGAATCGGAAGTGGACTAAACTGTTCCAACCGGCATCGTTTGTTGTTCGCTGGGAACTTTCCTTCCAATACCTACGAAGATAAAATAGTTAGTAGTTCGACGTTCGAACAGGAAAAGGCTACGAATAAAAATGTTGAATCTCGCTGAAGTTAACATTACGTATGTATATATGTGCATCATAGGTATTTATATATATATATATATATATATATATATATATATATATATACCTACGTAGTAAAACGAATTCTCTTGAGACTTTACTCTATTGTCTCTCATTTTCTTTCTCTTTTTATATGGTATATATGTATATATATGTGTGTGTATATATATACATATGTATGTAAGTACATACGTATGTATGTATATATATATGTATATATATGATCCAGGGATCTTTCTCAAGGGATCTTTCTCGATAGCTAAAATCCACAATCCACGTCACGTAACATCTCGTAACGACCGTAAACGTATTAACATGCGTAGGATCGGGCTAAAGGGTAACCGGAAGGTATTAAAAACGTGAGATGTTTATCTTTTCAATGTGACAGACGAAATGAGTGGGCGAGGAGACTCGGAGATTTTAGTTCTAGATCGAACAAGGATGCATCGTTTATTCGAGAATGAGAGGAAGAGAGAAATGAGAGAAATGAGAGAAAGAGAAAGAAGATAAAATGAGACAAATAAAAATGAGTTGCCACCTTTGAAAAAGTCCTTGGCCTCTTAACGAAAGAACGCTTCTCTAATTCTACGGATTGTAGGCAGGAACGTTAAAGAATACTTTTCTTTCTTTCTTTCTTTTTTTTTTTTTCATTTGTCATTTTTCATCGTTTAAATACGGGGGTGGTAATCCATCGGATCGAGCAACGTTTTTCAAAGAGAGGAAGAGAGAGAGAAAGATAGAGATAGAAATAGACAAAGAAGAAAAATCTCACCCGGATATCGCATAGTTTTATAGTCGACGTTTTTCTTTTTCTTCTCTCTCTTTTCTCTCTCTTCCCTTTTTTTACTTTCTTTCTTTCTTTCTTTCTTTCTTTCTTTCTTTCTTTGTTTTTTTTTTTGTTCTTTTTCTTCCCTGTTTTTTTGTCTCCCCTTTTTCTCTCTTTTTGATAGATTGCATAGCAAACAATGCTCAACACAAGTAACGCCCGTTCGTAGGTGAATGTGGCATTCATCTCCATTGTCAGGAAGCGAACATCCTGCTGTAGCTACGTTGGTTGCTGCCGTACCAGTTTCTGCCGGGACTAGCTAGCTACCTTCCTTGCTTCCTTGCTTGCTTGCTTGCTTGCTTGCTTACTTGCTTCCCTGCTTGCTCGCTCGCTCGCTTGCTTGCTTACTTGCTTGCTCGCTTACTTGCTTGCTTGCTTGCCTGCCTGCCTGCCTGCCTGCCTGCCTCCCTGTCTGCCTGTTTGCCTGCTTACTCTATAACTCCACCGAAATAGAGTATGCAAGCTAATCTTGAACACAAAAGATAGGAAATGAAAATGGAAGAAAGTCCTTTAATCCTAGTAGGTATATTCGTATGTGTGTGTGCATATATTTGTGTATACATATACATATATATGTATATATATATATATATATATATATATATATATATATATATATAAACTTGTTCATTTTGGAGGATCTATATGTCATCATATGAGAACCATTTATTTAGGAATTACGTATGTATGATAAGTTAGTGTTAGTTGCAAATGTTAATATTAATTTTTCGAACGATCTTGTTGACGTTTTGACAAATGATCGTATTTTTGTCTCTCTCTCTCTCTCTCTCTCTCTCTCTCTCTCTCTCTCTCTCTCTCTCTCTCTCTCTCTCTCTCTGTCTCTTTTTTTTTTATAGAGAAGACTATAAAACGATAGTATTTTATCTGTTTCCTCATACGACATGACTTTACGATAGGAAGAACGTATGAAATATTGACGTAGATAACTATGCCAGTGGTCTCTGGTGTACGATGGGAACTTCATCCACTTTCAAAGTCGTTTATCCTGAAAGAAAGAGAAAGAGAAAGAGTGGGAAGGGATAGGGGAAGAAGAGTAAAGTCGTGCGAGTTACGCTTTACTCTTCGTACTTTTTAACTTGCAATAAGCGCCACGTAAATCGCGAAAACACTTCACACCTAAGAATACTCTTGGGTATTTCGAACTAGTGTCTACGTTTACGCGTGCGTTAGAAAAAAAGAAAAAAAAAATGAAAAAAAAAAAAAAAAGAAAAAAAATAAAAACCTTTAATACATATATATTATTTATATTCTCGGCGTTGTCGTCATCAGGACGAATGTCCTTTAATAAATTTTCATGTTTATGGGTTGCGTTTAAAAGAAAAGAAAAAAAAAAAAAGGAAGAAAATAAAACCGAAGCTCGATCACGAAGCAAAACTCGAAAATCAACGTGGAGATCGTAATCATAAATAAAATCTCGCGTACCGTGGATATAGCTCGAACGTACGATTTTTATCCTTCTGTAAAAAGAGAATGAAAAAAAAAGAGTTAAATAAATAAATAAATAAATATATATATATATAAATAAAAAAAGAATTTTTTCCTCGGTCCTTCTCTAACGAATACGTGACGGTGTTCAGTTCGATAAAGATTGCACGAATACGAGCATCGGCCAGAATCGTTTGTCGTTTTATAAATATTTACTAGACGATTGGTTGCTTCTCGTTGTTAAAAAAAAAAAAATAATAATAATAATAATAATAATAATAATAATAATAATAATAATTCCTGATACGAACGATTCCGATCTAATATAGCATCCTGCGAATTTGGATCTATGCAAATAACGACGATCTGTTCGTTTTTATAATAAAATTCAACCGCGAACGTTATTCGTTCGTTCATTCGTTCGGTAGGAGAGGATGATTCGAAAGATGTGTAAAAAAAAAAAATGGAAGAGAAAAATATTTTCGATGCTGTCGTGTAACACGCGATACCTACATTTATTTCGAGAACATGAAAAATGATCTTTTTTCTTTTATGTATTTATTTATATTTATATATATGTGTATATATATGTACGTACGTACGTATATTATATATATATATATTTTCATTCAAATCCAGGAAGAAGTTGATTAAAAATTAGCAAGCACAAGATAATAAAATATTCTTATCAATCGATTCACTTCATGAAGAAGTATTCACCGTCTATTTTAATCTCGTGTTGTCGTCATCATAGTCGTCGTTAATTAACATAATTAATGAACGATAAGATTGAAAGTAACGAGTAGACGAAGATATCTTCGTAAGACTCGAGCATCGATAAATCGTTCGTCGAAATCTTATCGATGTCAATACGAGAAGAAAAACTATAATAATTATTATCGTACAACAATAATTCGTACTTAATATAAAAATCGCACAAATACAAATACGTAGAAAATACGTTCGACATAATGTTTCGTATTAATTGAATTATTCATTCATTCATTCATTCATTCATTCATTCATTCATTCATTCATGCATTCATGCATTCATTCATTCATGTTGGTTGCTCGTCGACAAAGTAAAGAACGATAAGAACGAACCTCGAGACCATTATATAAAATAATTGGATTTTTAACCAGATAAGGATCGCGAACGAGGTTGTCTCAGTGAAACACGACATAAAGATGGGAGTTGGAAAATGGTCGGTTAGAATGCCGCCATTAGAACGATTTTATTCGTCGGATTCTGACTCATCTTCTTTTACTACTGTCTCTCCTTCGTTCAGCTTTCTCTTCTCCTTTCTTTCTACTCCATTCTTCTTTTATCTTCTTCTTCTTCTTCTTCTTCTTCTTCTTCTTCTTCTTGTTCTTCTAACAGAAGATAGAATAAATATATACGTAGACACTCGTCGGAATAAGTTCACGCGATATTCGCTTAGAGAACCCTTACAATACGCAAATACACGTGAATCTCTTGCCTTCGTTTCCTAAGCGTCGCACAATGGAGGACCAGCTGCCGGCGCTAACATCTTCTTCTATTGCCACGGATTCTATTCGAATTAGATGTTCGTCGAGGACGAGTTATATCCAGCCGTTTCCTCACGCAGTTTCTATCGCGTGACTTGAAATCCACGGTACGACTATATCCGAAAGATATATGTGAAATACTTAAAGGAAATTAGAAAAATCTAACTCCGATATAAATCTTTTTATTAAAAAGCGATCAGCAATGGCGATCTTCTTGAAATATTTCTCAATTTTTCTTTCAATTTGTTCTCGAATATTCGTATTTCGAAATATTGAAAAGGATGGACAGGGAGGAGGATAATAAAGAAGGATGTGAACAACCGATGAACAAGAAATTAACTTAAAATATTTTCGTAAGATGTTTTTCTCTTTCGTTCTGTCGAAAGGAGAAAGAAAAAAAAGAAAGAGAGTGAGAGAGAGATGGGTGGGGGGGGGGGGAAGAAAGTTCCTATTTTCTTAGTTTCTTTTCGCATCATCCCTCCTCGAAAGGAAAAAGGGAAAAAGAAAGTGGACAGAAACCTCCTGTAAATCCTCTCTACCGTCAAGACTTTTCTCGTTTGGCTCGATGACTCCCTATCTTTTCCTCTCTCTATTCCATCGTAGCAAAAGAGAACATTGCCAAGATGATAAGTCCTTTTCTAAGTGCCCAGAAAGTAAATCGTGTTTGCCCACCTCGTTCGCGACACACTTTTCGCCCGATAGCTGCCTGGTTTTCTTTGTCGACGGATATGGCTAAGAAAGAGAAGGAAGAGAAGAAATAGAAGAAAGAAGAAGAGGAAGAGGAAGAGGAAGAGAAGAGAAGAGAAGAAAGAGGAGGAAGACGAAAGGATATGTAAGTGGGTAAAGGAGATGGAAGAAAAGAAGAAGGGAATGGAAAGAGAAGAAAGAAGAGTTTCGTTTCTTCGCTTCCTGCTTTTAGTCTTCTTAGCTTTTTTGTCTTGAAAAGAAAGGAAAGAGTAAGAAGAAGAAGAAGAAGAAGAAGAAGAAGAAGGTAAAAACGAAAGAAAGAAAAGAGGGAAATGACAATGGCAAAGATAGTGGCAACGCCATACTCATGAAAGAGTCGTGGCTGAGTATACCTTTCGCATTTTCTCCTATCGTAGATCGGCAAGCAACGCTATTAGGAAAACTTGCGATTATAGTGATAGGATTACGCGATGCACCCAACCCATTCTCTTCATCTCTTTTCCTCTCTCTCTCTCTTTCTTTCTCTCTCTCTCTCTCTCTCTCTGTTTTCCTTCTCCTTCCAAGGTGAATTCTTACGCCCAGTGCACTCGATATCACTGAGAAACTTCCATTGAAAGTAATTACGGGAGTTGCAGCGTGGTGTG
>NC_057687.1:9891771-9896771 GCF_014466175.1 Vespula pensylvanica | reverse complement strand
AATCTTCCATCGCCGCCCCCGTTTCTCTTTCTTCTAACAGCGCTGATTTCTCGCGTGAAGCGGAACGAAACGAGCTTTTGGCATGTCACACATCCGGACGAAATTTATGATTCGAGTAAAGGAATCCTCTTCTTTGGAGAGAACACGCCCCCGTGGCTAAATTATTTCACCCTGGAGGCACCATTGCTTCTACAGATTGCGACCTCATTCTCTCTCTCTCTCTCTCTCTCTTTTTCTCTCTCTTTCTCTATCTTTCTCTATCTTTCTCTCTTTCTCTCTATCTCTCTATGTATATATGTTATATCTCTTTCGATTCTAACTCGAAAAACGACACATGGGAATTATATGAAAATAAGAACGTGTAAGGAGAGACTGAGGACGCACAATCGGATCAACGATAATTTCGAATTTCAATGGTATTTTTATAATTGTCGAAGGTACGAGCTTGTTGTCCAATTAGAACGCTACGGGAGAAAAAAGCACGAGCTTTTTCCGCTGTCATCCATCATATTCTTTTTTTTTTTTTTTTGTTATTTTTTCTCTCTTTTTTTTTCTCGTCAAAAAACGATGTTTCACAAAGGAGATCCTGTTGATTCGACAAATACAAATTTTTTTTTTTTTCGATCGATTATAGAGAAAAATGATCTTTTTTTTCTTTTTTTCTTATCTGCAAGTGATCAATCCGTTAATAATAATAATAAAAGAAAAAAAGAGAAACAATATATATATATATATGTATATGTATATACGCATAGTATACAAAACAGACACACGCATATTGGACAATAGAATGCCTTTTCGTTATATCCTATGTAACATCACACAGTACATAGATATATACGTACATAAGTATAGTTTCGAAACCAAAAGAAAAGTTTATTGTGGTGTTCGTTTTCTGTGCAACGTCAAAGGCTACTACGTATATATATATATATATATATATATATATATATATATATATATATATATATTGCAGGTGGTATGTCCCACTTTTCTCGTCGATGATCTTCTTAAAGGAACCTCCGTGTATTATGCGCATACGTTTTCACATTTTTGCTTGACGCGTGTATAGGTATAGGTATAGATAGATGGTATATAGTTGTACCGTTGATCTATATTGATCAACGACGAGTTCTCGCACAAAAAAATATGCAAGAGCCTTTTAGAAAATTTAAAAAAAAAGAAACGCAGCGTCAAACTACGAAAATTCTTACGAACGTAGACAAAAGATTCCATCGTTGTGATTTCATCTTTCGTTATCTCTCTCTCTCTCTCTCTCTCTCTTTCTCTAGTTTTCTTTCTTCTACTTTTACGAAAGAAGTTATTATTAGAAGAATTTTGACAAGAAGATTTTCTTTTGTATTTTAATATGACGTTTAACACGATTACACTTTCTCATTCCATCTTAAAAAATATATTTCAGACAGCATTCTTATTGGATTATTAGCATTAATTGCAACACTAAGGAAGTTTCAAGCGTTAGGAAATTGTACAGGGAAAGAGAGAGAGAGAGAGAAAGAGAGAGAGAGAGAGAGAGAGAGAGAGAGAGAGAGAGAGAAAGGAAAATAGAAATGCAAGATCTTCGAAATTAAGTAATGTCTTTCTCCGAGTAATTTCGTTCGTTACAACCTCGATGTAACTTTCTCGAACATTTAATCATTAGAACGACGACAAGCGGATTAGCGGAGAAGAAAAAAAAAAGAAAAAAACAAGGACGCACGTATTTCTTCCTCCATCTTTCTCATCTTACGCTCGCTCGCTCTTTCTCTCTCTCTCTCTCTCTCTCTCTCTCTTTGTAATATCTAATATTTCCATTCGTTGGACGGCTCTAAGCGTGGCTTCTAAGTTCATTAAACTTGTGTTTACAAAGTTTCTTTCTCTT
Organism: Vespula pensylvanica; assembly: GCF_014466175.1. Taxonomy (NCBI): domain Eukaryota; kingdom Metazoa; phylum Arthropoda; class Insecta; order Hymenoptera; family Vespidae; genus Vespula; species Vespula pensylvanica. The sequence continues at coordinate 9,894,889 of NC_057687.1, read as the reverse complement.
CTGTTGGCCGATGCTCCTTTAAGAATTATTCTTCAATCTAACTTTCATTCGAGATTACTCGAGCGTGGTATGAGCTTTCGTTTGACCTTGTCGAACGATCCGAGTAATAACGTTCGCTTCGATAAATTTAGACGATAGTAAACTTATCGATACTCTTTTCTATCGTTTTCTCTTCATGCTATGTATTTTCGATTGAAAATAAAGAAAAAAAAAAAAAAAAAAAAAGAAAATAAAAGGAAAAAAAAATCAATCATATAATGGAGAGAACGTTACGTTTAGCTCGATCCATTGTAAATATTTAGAATTGGAACGAAATTTTATCGCATTATTGATTTAATTTAATCCGATAGCGATACTCGATATAAATTTTATAATACGACTCGATCGACTCAATATCGTACTATCGATTATATAGTCAAAATAATATGATATCTTTTAACCGTTGTCTGCGAGATAACTAGTATACGAAAAAACGAGTAAGAGGAATAAATAGAATGAAAGTGAGAGAAAGAGAGAGCAGAGAGAGAGAGAGAGAGAGAGAGAGAGAGAGAGAGAGAGAGAGAGAAAGAATCGAGAATTACACATATACATGCAAATACACACGCACACGTATATATATATATGTATGTAGGTATGTACATGTATATAGAAACGAATCGGGCAATTGTTAGCAGGAAATAAAAGAAGCAACTCGGTAGAGTTCGTTATGACAGTTCGTTAGCTGCGTAAATTGCCGACTCGTCGTTAATGGGCGGTTACCAATTATCGAATCGATTACTTCATTAGTTAACTACAATTTTCTGCCCTGGTTTCGAATGGTTGGTAAAGGTGGATACTGCTACTACTGCTACTTCTACTCTGCTACTGCCACTGAAACGTACGAAGACAACTTCCCCGTAAACCACGCTCGGATGCATGCTACTCCTCGTTGGAGGGCCGTTAACGTGAAAATAAAGCAAATTACAGAAAATCCAATAACGTTCGTGTCGTTACGAAGCCATTACAACGGACAAACACCGCTTTTACGCGTTATATCCATTTATACGCGTATAAACAATTTATTCCTTAACGAGGAATTTGTGTATGTGAAAAAGGAGGGAGAAAAATGGATAGAACAAGAAAAAAGAGGAACGGACAGAGAGAGATATAAAAAGAAAGAAGAAAAAATGAAAAAGAAAACTTCCAAGTAAGAAAGTAAGATTGATTTTCTCCACTGTTTTTTTTTCTCGCCTAGGAAAAGAGTTCGCTTCCACCTTTTTGCATAATTTTCAATCGATTTCTCTATGACGTCGAGAAAGAAGAAGACAGAGAGAGAGAGAGAGAGAGAGAGAGAGAGAGAGAGAGAGAGAGAGAGAGAGAGAGAGAGAAACTTTTCGTACTAGTCAAACTCGACCGATAGAGAAAATTTTCTTAATCGATTTTTTTAATCTCTTAACATTTAGTAAGCGAGGTAATTAATTAATCGAGCCGCGAATCCTTATGGGTTGGAGTTAGTCAAGAGTGTCGTGTGGGATTGGCACGTTCTTCTTTAATTTACGAGCTCCTCCATCTTACGGTGATATACTTTCTTTTTTTACAAGAACACCAGCACCATTTTTTCAGTATATATACGTCCATACATATATATATATCAATCGAACCTCGTAAAATAATTCCACGGTTCGTTAAGTATCAATTGAAAGAACCATCGTGCACGATACGTGCATTAAATTACGCGCGAAAAGTTAGATATAATATTATCTATATTTTTATGAACTCCCATGAGAGAGGAAGATCGAAATGAATTCTCGACGCATACATACATACATACATACATACGTGCGCGCACGTATATACGTATTTATTTATTTACACACACACACACACACACGTGCGCACTTTGCCAAGAAAAAAACGATAGGAGGAAAGAGAAAGATACGGGCTAAACGGGAAAGAAGGCGAAGAAGACCAAGTAAATTTGAAAAGCGATAAAAAGATCAGCAATTCGAATTTTAGAACTCATAACCCCATTCGATTCGAACGAGACCGTCGTCGATCGATCGACGTAAAAAATGGAATGTGGTTTAGCAAAGTCATCGATTTATCGTACTCTTTTATTTTACTTTTTTTCTTCTCTCTTTTGTTTTTCCATTTTTTTGTTTTTTAAAATTCTTTTCCTCTCTTCCGTTTTAATACAAGTGGTGATACGTACATTAAAAACGAAGAACTCCAATTGCGTTTTATCCCGGGATATTAATTTTTATGTCTTGCTCTTTCGTTGCGATTAACTTTATTTCTCTATCTCTCTTTCTCTCTTTCTCTCAATTTACTCTTTTTTCTTTTTCTTTTTCTTTTTTTATTTTTTTGTAAGCACTTGTCACACGAAAAACGATCGTGTTCCACAAATGAGACGGGAAGATCTACGATTTATTCAGGCGTGTTTCGTTGATGTTGCATTCATTGTCGCGGATAAAGCAGGATAATATGCAGCATTAAATGAGCAAAACGTCGGGGAGGGCCCGCGCACGGAGGGATTTAATGGTGCTTTTCGTAGCAGTCGTTAAAATAAATAGAGCCTACCGAGAGAACTTAAACTCTCCGGGCTTATCGTACCGATAAGGAAGCAATATTTTATCTTTTACTTTATCCACGCTCTTCTTCCTCTCTCTCTCTCTCTTCTTCATCTTTCTCTTTCTTTCTTATTTCATCGTTATTCGTAAAACTCTCACCAACCCGTTATATCAAGAATCATCTGAATTTCCAATAAATTCGAAATCGGAACGCCTCCTCTTTACGATAACACACGTCGTCAAGTTATAGATACGAGAAAAATCCATTGGTTTGAAAGCGACAAGAGAACATCGAGTTTATTCCCCCCCCGATAAAATCATTTTATCTCGTGAATATACTCTCGCGTTGTGGTACACGACTATTTTTCTTCTCTCTCTCTCTCTCTCTTTTTTTTTCTTTCTTTTTCTTTCTCTTTTTTTTCGTAACAGAAGAACAAAAGGTATCAAAATTCGTCGCGAGATCCCTCTTCCTCCTCCTCACTTCAGCCAGAAACAGGCGAAATAAAAAAATTAGAATTTCTTTTTTTATCTGTTTTTCTCTTTTCTTTTATTTTATGCTCTTTCTTTTT
>NC_057687.1:9864288-9891761 GCF_014466175.1 Vespula pensylvanica | reverse complement strand
TTTTTTTTTTGTCAACATGAAATACGTGAGAAATTCAATTACGACGGTTCGGTTGCGCTGTTTGTAATTAATTTTTTCTTTTCTTTTCTTTTCTTTTTTTCTCCTGGTATCACGATAGGAGAGAAAGAAAGAAAGAAAGAAAGAAAGAAAGAAAATTAATAAAAATTACTTGCCGAAACGAGCAATTCTAGATCGAAATTGCATTTATTTTCTCGAAACTGTTCCTCTCTCTCTCTCTCTCTCTTTTTCTCTCTCTCTCTCTTTTTATTTATCTTTCCGCAAATGTGATTTCGATAAAGCAACGCTGCTTTATCGTTTAACAATAAGCGGTAGTCTCGATGTATCGTTCTGGTACCCCATATACCCCGGTATCTCATACCCCCATATCGATATTCCATTTTTCTTGTATTTATTACCGAAGCCATTTTAAACATCCGGTAGGTAAAGGAAGTGAAATTTTCAAAACGCGTATCAGTGGCTATTGCGATATCCACACGTGGTATCCAAATATTTGCTGTTATATATTTATACGAGGGAGGTGGTGATACGGGGGTGGGGAGAAGGGGGAGGGAACGAGGAAGAGGAGAATAAAGGGCGAGAAGGGTGAGGTAGGCGAAGAGAAGAAGGAAGAGAAAGAGGAGGAGGAGGAGGAGGAGGAGGAGGTGGAGGGAAAAGAGGAGAGAATAAAGTATCGTTTGCTACGGAAGGCAGGGAAATTTATTCGTAACGAAAAAGAGAGTTAACTGCCTTCCCTGGCTTTGGTAGTTTCGTTTGAGATTCGTATAGGGGGAAAAAAAAAAGAAAGAAAAAAAAAACAGAAAGAAAAAAAATCAACGTGAAGAGAAAGAGAGAGAGAAAGAGAGAAATAGAGAGAGAGAGCATTGATAAATTATAGCTTAGAATATATAGCTTCGGTAAAATTGAAAAAAGAATTAATTGCGACTCGTTTATGTTAAATATGAATTTAACATATTGTATTGATAGGTGAATTATAATAAAATAAATATATTTATTACAGGTACAAAGTAGAGGTGGCCGGAAAGTCTCTGCCGGTATTGACGAATCTCGACAAGGGTCGTTACGGTGTTCTAATATTCGAGAACCTTAACAAGTACCTGCAAATGGACAAGTGGAATCGAGAACTATTGGACAAGTATTGCAGAGAATACTCAGTTGGAATCGTTGGTTTTGCTCCTCCTGGTGAGGAGAGTCTCGTTGGTGCCCAACTAAAGGGTTTTCCTCTGTTCATACATACGAATCTTCGGCTGAAGGTTAGTTTCTAGTGGTAGCTATATAATTTACTCCATCTTCTTCGAATTTATTTCGTGAGATAAGAGGGATAACATGCATTTCCCGAGAACACGAACGAACCACTCGACGACGACGACGTTATTGTGTTTTCGTCCATTCGAGAGAAACCTTTCTGTTCATCCTCCTCCGGTAGAAGATCGATAAAAAGCAACGGTCCGGTACGTCTCAAGGTCTATGACGAGAAGAGGATCAGAAAGAGGAAAAAAGAGTTAGAAAGAGAAAAAAGTTGTAGTTGTAATGGTAGTTATAGTAGTAGGAGAGTAGTAGTAGAAGAAGAGACGCGTAAAGATCACGCTACGGAGGCCGAACTCCGATCACAGAAAACTTTAAGTGGCAATCTCGTCGTGTCGTGACGAAACGACCGACTTTATTTCGTAGAAAACTTATGAGCCCGCACTGTGAACAAGGGCGAGCAAAAGAGAGAGAGAGAGATAGATAGATAGAGAGAGAGAGAGAGAGAGAGAGAGAGAGAGAGAACGAAAGAAATTCTCGTAAAGTAGAATAATAAAAGACGTTGTTCCCTTCCAACCCTACTCGCACCTCTTCTCTTCGCTACCGTACAACCACCAAAGCATAATACGTTCTCGCGGCAATAGGAAAAATAGCGTTAAGCGATTCGTGGGAAAAGAACGTTACTCCGACGAATAAATTTGCATGCATCCCATTGCGGCGACACCGGTAATAATCTCGAAGCGATCCACTTTACCGTTCCCTTTTACAAATTGATATCGCTATTACAACGAACAAAGGAAAAAATTTAAAAGGAAGAGAAAACAAGAGAAAGAAAAAAAGGGGAAAACCTTTTTCTCCTTATCTTCTTTTCCTTCTACTTCTTTTTCCTTTTCTTCTTCTTCTTTTTTTGTTTCATACATTTTTCAAGTGTCGATGCGATAAAAGAAAGAACTTGTTTATTGTTTGATAAGGGAAAAAAAGGAAAGAAAAAAATGTGAAGAATCATACCTAAAGAAATAGAGAAAAGATTAATAAAATAAAAAATAAAATAGTCACTCAAATGAAATAAAGAAAAAAAGTAGAAGAAGCTATGTTGTCGAGGGAACACAACGAGACGTGGCCGTGCGCGATTAAACGAAAAACATAGTAATTAATTACGCGTAGAGCTATGTGTATATCTACATAGCATTTACGTATGTATTATTACGTTCCGCTTTAATTCGCATCACTGTGCTCAAAAATATAATAAACGCTCTAGATACCTGCATTCAGTTTTTCTCATTATGAATTTTTCTTCCTCTTTCTCTCTCTTCTTCTCCCTTCCTCTCTCTTTCTCACTTGGCATTCACGCGACTCTCGTAATACCTACCTAAAATCGTAAACGTTATTGTATCACGGATTTATTCAGGCAACAAATTTTACACACAGTTTACTGCATTTTCCGCATATTTCCACATCCATCTCCGAGACTTATCTTACGCGTAACAAAGTTGTAATAAAATCTCATTGAACGGACGAAGAAAAACAGACGAATCAACGGACGGACAGATAAATACATAAAGAAAGAAAGAGAGAAAGAAAGAAAGAAAAAGAGACGTAGTCCATTTTCTCTGACAATGATACTCGACGATAGCTGTCAAGAATATCGTCGAGAAATGTTCGAGGAAACGACTCGCTTAGACTGTGAAACGAAACGAAATGAAATCAGTTTTTCACTCTAACGCAGGACGCCCAGTTGAACGCGGCATCTCCTATTCTACGATTAACCAGATCCGGAGAAACAGCCTGGGGACCACTTCCTGGCGGTGACTGGACCATTTTTCAGGCCAATCACAGTACGTACGAGCCGTTGGCCTGGGCACACAGGGACAGCCTCGACTATCCGACTAACAGAAGCCCTCTGGCCACTGTCATTCAGGTGAGAGGATCCTCTTATTGGACTTTCCTGTCACGTCTCCCGTTTTCTACCGTCCGACAGCTACCGAATTAATGCTCGTCGTTCTGCGTGTGCAAGCATTACCATTGATTTGTACGGAGCTTACGTGACTATCGAACTCTTTATTCGACTGTAATTAATCGCTCGTTAGATAGTCTCGAGTCGAGACGATCGAGAATCGACGTTTAATTTCCTCCCCTGCTTTCTTTTTCTTTCTCTTTCTCTCTCTTTCTTTCTATCTCTATCTCTATCTATCTCTTTCTCTCTCTGTCTGTCTCTCTCCTCCTCTCTTTCTATGTCTCTATGTCTCTGTTGTATCTGAGATTGCTCCTGCAATTTTTTATATATGAAATTTTCAACTACAAGAATCGAGACCGTGTCATCGAGAAAAATAAATTCTACGGAGTCATTAATAATGATGTCATTGACATCGTACAATCTCGCATCGTTTTCTTAATAGACTTATGTGTATTTGAAAATCTATTTCTAAGCCTAATTCGGTCAGAAATATACATATATATATATATATCCCTTATCGCTAAACCTCTCTTGGGATTTTATCCAGGGGACATGATAAATACGTTTCTCGTTTGGTCCAAGCATTCTGTTCTTTTCTTTTCTCTCTCTCTCTCTCTCTCTCTCTCTCTCTCTCTCTCTCTCTCTCTCTTTTCATCATTTCTTCTATACCTTTCGTATCAACGTCCATAGTACGAGACGAGTGTAATTCGTAACTTCCTTACTACTGAGAATGGCATGGCGACAACCTTGAGAACAGTGACGTTGAAAATCGAGAATATCGAGCCAACGTAATTTCAGAGAGACAAAGTAAGGAAATAAATAGAGAAAGAGAGAGAGAGAGAGAAAAAGAAAGAGAAAGAGAGACAGGCAGAAAGAGACAGAAAGGGTGTAGTTTGTTAGAAAGGTTCTCTTTGGTTAAGGGCAACCGTTATTCCACTAACTCGCAATTTTTACGTTCTAAACGTGAAAGAGGGTAGATACCGTAGAGGAAAACAAATGAGGAATTTTCATGGTAGGAGAAGAAGCGAGATCAAACACCCATACGAGCAAGCGTGTGGCATCGCGAGGGGAGGGCTCGAAACAATTCGTAAAGCTCTATTACTTGGCGTTTACGATCGCACAGGAATTTCGGATTACGAGATTCCTTCGAGCAACCGAGGGGGCTTTGGAATGAGCGAGAAAGGACCCGTTTTCCTTTTTCCGGGGGTGATGCGCGAGTTTCTACGACGCTCGAGGGATGTTCTTTGTACGTCGTGCTATGCAAAAATAGCTCTGGTGGTGATTTCATGGAACTCGGAGAAAAAACTTTGCGACACTGTGAATTATTTATCTCTTTCTCTGTCTCTCTCTCTCGTCTCTCTCTCTCTCTCTCTCTCTCTCTCTCTCTTTTTTCTTTTCTTTTTTCTTTCTTTCTATTCTTTTTTTTTTTTTGCTAGAAACTCGCTGAATATTAAAAATCAATCGGATTACGAAATCGAATTTATCGATAGATTCGTAGCTCGTAGTACTAAATCAATGCCGTAAATTTTATTGTACCTTTACATTCGAAGTCGATACAGATGGTGGTGTATAGAAAAGAAAAATCGTTGGATGGAAAAATTTATGATGAAATTATGCACGTTAGATAACTTTATGGTGGATGGTAATACGCGTTATACGATTTCAATATAGACAGTGAAATAAAACGTTACAAAGTGACATTTATTTCTATAGGTACATATATGTACATATATGTATGTATGTATTACGTATCTATATATATGTATGTATGTATGTAGAACGTCTGAACTATTCTATCACGTTCCATATACATACATACATACTTACATACATATATATAACTACGTACGTTCAGCACACACGTACATAGTCTCGATAGTCTCGTTTCTTTTGTCTAACATTTTCCTCTCTATTTCCATATATACTATTTCTAATATATATCTATATATATATATATATATATATATATATATATATATATATATATATATACGGATAACCTGGTGGCTATACACACATACGTACTCATATCGATCGCATGTGAAATCTCTCTCTTTCTCTCTCTCTCTCCACTTTGGCGGGGAGTTTGGCGGAACGAAGATAAACTTATTTCCGTATCCCCAGATGAATTTCTTCCTCCGTGAGAAAAGGAGGAAACGCGTCGTCGCGTTTGATAAGAGAGATCCGATGCCGAGAGGCTCGCTCGTGCTTCGCTAACTATGTGAACGTCAAATGTTAACATTGATTTATGGACGTCGTTGTGATTTCGGTGCCTCAGAGAATACGGTACGCGCTATTCGTTCCTATCTATCCGTAGTACCTATAGCGATTACGTGTATTACTTTTGCCAAAAGAGTATAAAGCTCGCGAGAAATAGAAAGAGAGAAGAAACAGAAGAAGAGAAAGCAGAATAAGAAGAAGAAGGTGAAGGAGGAAGTAGAATGGAAGGAAGGAAGCAAAGAAGGGAAAAGAATGGGTGAAGGAGGTGGTAAAGTTGATCAACGAACAAAATAAATTGGTGGGCTCGCAATGCCTGCAACTAAGCAAGCCACATGGCGTTGCTCATTAATCGAATGAACCAACGGCTGATTGGCTCCTGATTTAATTAACTGACTACCTGCGCGATCCTCTGCTCTCTTCGTTTCTCTTCTGCGAGTCACCCCTTTCGGTAATGGTGTTTATCAGTGAGATTATTATTGTTGTTTACTGCTAACAAGCTCGGTTCATAGCAAATTCCATAGAGCGAGAGAGAGAGAGAGGGAGGGAGGGAGGGAAATTACTCGTCGTACAACACAATTAACAGCTCGTGTCACTGCGATTAGGTCGATCTACTTTTCGGTATTGATATACGCCATTATTATTTTAACGAGTCTCCATTGAAACAGTCGTACGGAACTATGTGTCATCTTCGATTGATCATTTTTATTAACAAATTGGTCTTTTTTTTTCTTTCTCTTTTTTTAACGACAGGATCATGGGAGATACGACGGCATACAAAGGGTTCTATTCGGCGGTGGTCTGCGATTTTGGTTGCACAAATTGTTGCTCCTCGATTCGCTCTCGTATCTCTCTCACGGTCAGCTTAGTCTAAGCTTGAATCGTATGATACTCGTCGACGTCGACGACATATTCGTCGGTGAGAAAAGTACGAGACTTAAGAGGGACGACGTTATGGCTTTGCTCGCGACCCAACAAAGGATACAAGCTCTCGTTCCGGGGTTCAAATTCAACTTGGGGTTTTCCGGGAAGTATTTTCATCACGGGACAGCCGAGGAAAACTTGGGGGACGATATGCTCCTGGAGAACGTCGACAGGTAATTATACGTATAGTTATAAATTACTCCGAACTTTGTTGCGGTTGGTCTTTATCTAAGGTGTAAGACTGGCTTGCGTCTGCTGATGAACTTAAGTTAATCGAATTAATAATTACCTGTCGAGGTATCATCATCCCCTAAACCCTTCCTGCCGTTCTAATTATCCAAACCTTTTAGATTTACGTGGTTTTCCCACATGTGGAACCACCAACAACCCCATCTTTACGAGAATGTGACCCATCTACAATTGGACATGGCACTGAACAAACAATTCGCAAAGGACCACGGTATACCAACGGTAAGCGGCTACAGCGTAAGTCCACATCACTCAGGCGTTTATCCGGTCCACGAAGGCCTTTACGAGGCATGGAAAAGAGTTTGGAACATCAAGGTCACTAGTACGGAAGAATACCCGCATCTAAGACCGGCCCGTTTGAGACGTGGCTTCATTCATCGTAACATCATGGTAAGAAGAACTCTGTAAGGAGGTATAGCTATGGATATCGGTTGAAAGCGTCACTACGCGACGACGAAGACGACAGGATGGATATCTAGGTCTGGGCCAATGTAAACGAGCGCCTGACCTATTAAATTGTCGGATCGATATATCCTGTATTTTCTTGTGTCGCCTGTGACTTCGTAGTTTGCGTCGGACATCAGTTATTTATATAACTACTCGCGTTGCTCCAAAAAGAACTTAGAAACGAGAACGTTGCTTTAAGTTTCCTTTCACCGTTTCTTTCTTTTTTTTTCCTTTTTTTTTGTTTTCTTCGTTTATCCTTTGAATCTTACCTTCGATTATGGTCTTCTTTAAATAAGTAAAATCAAGGCTAATTAACGATCGTTAATGTTGATTATTGTTTCCCTTTTTTTTTTCTTTCTTTTTTTTTTTATTTTGTATCACGATGCAATTCGCTATATATTTATGTATCTCTTTTTCCTAGGTACTACCAAGGCAGACGTGCGGCCTTTTCACTCACACCATCTTTATAGAGAGGTACCCAGGCGGAAGGGATAAGTTGGACGAATCGATACAGGGCGGCGAACTCTTTCAAACGATCGTTTATAATCCTGTAAGCGAAGCGTAAACTCTCTCTCTCTCTCTCTCTCTCTCGTTCTCTCTTCTCGTACCCTTACCTCCTTCCCCTTCTCCTTTTCTTTCCCCTTACCCCAAGTAACTATAACTTTGAACGTAGATTAATCGTCCAGTCATTAATTGCGATCTTTCATTTTATTTTCTTATTTATTTATTTATTTATTTATTTATTTATTTATTTAATCATTCATTTATTTATTTCTTATTTTCATTTCTTTATCGTTCTTTCAGATAAATATTTTTATGACGCACATGTCCAATTACGGCAACGATCGTTTGGCCTTGTATACGTTCGAATCGGTCATCAAGTTCATACAATGTTGGACGAATTTGAGATTATCGAGTTCTCCGCCCCTCAAACTCGGCGAACATTATTTTCAACTTTATCCCGAGGAGGCTGATCCAGTATGGGGTGTAAGTGATTATAAAAGTTTTCTTTTATATCGTAATTGTTTGTAATAATCGTAAATTTGTAATAATCGATAATGACGATTGAAAATTTATTATTTATGTAAGAATTTATTCTTGTATTATTTGACGTTACAGAATCCGTGCGACGATCAAAGACATCAAAAGATTTGGTCGAGGAATAAAACGTGCGATCAATTGCCAAGGTTCTTAGTCATAGGCCCGCAAAAAACTGGCACAACGGCGCTCTACACATTTCTGTCCATCCATCCGGCCATAAGCAGTAATTTGCCGAGCCCAGACACGTTCGAGGAAATACAATTTTTCAATGGAAAAAATTATTACAAGGGTTTAGATTGGTTGGTTTTTAAATGATTTATTTATACAAAATATAATCGATTTATAAAATCTAATTCTCGTTGTCTCGACGAACTCAATTTAATTATCGTTTATAAAGTAAATTTTCTTGTCTTTCCTCATTCCCTTCTTTTCATCTCGTCGTCTTAAACAATTTGTTTGCAGGTATATGAGCTTCTTTCCGGCATCGAAAAACGAGAGTTCGAGATATCTTTTCGAAAAGTCAGCAACCTATTTCGACGGCGAATTGGTTCCAAGAAGAGCTCATGCTTTATTACCAAGAGCTAAACTCATTACTATATTACTCTCCCCAGCTAGAAGAGCTTACTCGTGGTATCAACACACCAGAGTACATGGTGATCCAGTAGCGAATAATTATTCCTTTCATTCGGTCATTACGGCCAGCGATACAGCCCCAAAACCATTAAGAGATCTTCGGAATAGGTAAATCGTATGAAATATTCAAATCGATTAAATATTGTATATTGAGGAAGAAGAAGAAAAAAAGTAGAAATAATCGAATACATAAAAACGTGTATAAAATTGTAGATGCCTCAATCCCGGCAAGTATGCGCAACATTTGGAAAGATGGTTATCGTTTTATCCACCACAGCAATTGCATATCATCGATGGTGAACAATTGCGACAAAATCCAGTTGAAACGTTGCACGAATTGCAAAGGTTTCTCAAAATCACTCCGGCATTTAATTATTCGTCGCATCTTAGGTACGATCCTAAAAAGGGATTCTTTTGTCAAGTTACCAACGAGGATCGTACGAAGTGTCTTGGGAAGAGCAAAGGACGTCAGTATCCACCTATGGAGGATAAATCCTATAAATTCTTGCAAGTCAGTTGCAATAATGTTTTTCTTCTAAAAAAAAATATATATATATATATATATATATATATATATAATATAACACAGCCATAATTCGTTTGAATCTATAATATTCTACTTTTATTGATCTTCTTTCTTTTTTTCTTTTTTTTTTTTCTTTTTCTTCTAGAGGTATTACTTGTCACACAACACCGCCCTTGTAAAATTATTAAAACGACTTGGATCCAGAACGATTCCGCAATGGCTTAAGGAAGATCTTACCGACACGGTGATGACCTAGCAAACGCCGATCACTTGAAACACAGCTATTTCTCGATTTCAAGCCTGGATTCTTGCTTCCGCTGTACACGAGATACGTCGTTTATTGGTGGAAGACTTGTAAATTATTTGTACATGTAAATATTTCGCTGGACTATATATCCTAATCGGGGAGAAGGACCATGACCAGTGGAGTGGCCTAAATCGGTGAAAGCCTGGAAAGCTAGTCACTAAGCGATTATACGGTTACGTTAACCGTAACTGTCGATCGTTGTTAAGCTAATAGTACTATTATTAACGTTATATTGTAATAATATAATTATTATTATCGTTGTTGCGTCATTAAAAGTCAGGAAGGCCAGACTCGGCCAACTCTAAAACCCGCAGACATAATCTGCGTTGATTTCATTGTTATCAGGATAACAATATCTTGATAATTCTTACTTCGTTTGGATCAGAAAGAAAATCTTATATCGAACTATCGACGTTCAGTCAACACCGATTATCTTTGGCCTTTAAAAGGAGCATACTTTTTTCAAAGAATGCCTCTATATTTTTCTATCGTCGCTTCATTTCTCGCGCAAGATTTTTGAATGAACGCGTTCGCTCTTCAGTGAAATGTTTTTTGAGGGAAGAACAAAAAAAAAAAAAAGAAAGGAAGAAAAGAGAAGATATAAATAAATAACTAAATAAAGAAAGAAATAAAAAATATCGTTGACGAACAACGAATGAAATTATTTTGTAAAAGGAAATATGCATTACGATTGAATTATAAAATATCGAAAATGATATACAAAATGAAATATCTGAACGGCATGAAATTATGTTCTTTCTGAACCAAACTTCGTATTTCGAAGAGTTCGTCAACTTAATTCTATCGAGGTATGATGATCTGTCCAAAACGCGTTACCGTGTTTAAAAAGATTTATCCTCGGTCGAACGAACGATCGATCGATCGATCGATCGATCGATCACACCAACGAACGAACGAACGAACAAACAAATAAATAAATATACTTCTCGAAATATACGTTTGTGGATCAAACGATCGATCGTTCGTTCTTACTGTCACATGAAAGATCGTCCAAGCGAATAACGCATACTTTTGGGCTCTCAGATTTTTTCCTTTCGGGCCCATCTACTTTCGGAGACACAGTGTATGTTAATTCTCGTTGTATAAGGATATTTGAAATCGATCATGATTCTTGTATATTTTGACAATACTATTCTTGGTACCGACGAAGAGGAAAGATCAATAAGAGGTGTATGATCGCGTCCGTTTGTACATTAATGTAATATTGTAATACACTATTTTGATGTCAACGCGTAGGTGTAACATATTAGATTTAACGAAAAAAAAAAAAAATGAAATAAAATAAAATAAAATATATTAGATCAATTATAGAAAGAGGCTTTTGGGATGAAAACTTGGAAACTACCGATAACGTAACGTCGTTGTAGTCGTTGCGTCGTCGTCTGTGCAAAATGAGATCCATCGTACTCGCTTGCAATAATCAATGAACACTTTAGAAATTCTGCTACATTTTCAACAAATACATTGTTTGAAAAAATACATATTCAAGGTTTGGACATTCGATCGTGTTTGTAAATGATATTTAAAATCAAAATGTGTAACGGATGTAAAAGAAAATGAAAGGAAACAAAAAAAAATTCTATATCGAGAGAATTGCTCTAATGTCATCCCATAGCAATATGTCCAATCTATTTGTCTGTCGTTTCTTTGATTCCGAAATTTTTTTTTTTTTTTTTTACGACAGCAATCAGTCGATAATAATGAAGAATTACTTGCTCGTTTTGGAAACGTACGATCAAACACCTACTACTTTGTACTTTCTCCGAAAAAAAAAAAGAAAACAAAAACAAAACAAGAAAAAAGAAAAAAAGAGTATTTGTGAAACAAGAAGGCTTCATTACTTATACGACTTTTTTTGCAATCGAGAATAGTGCTACTATATACACGATGTACATTGTATATAAATGTTTCTTTAATTTATTCATTGTATACCTTCGACCCATTACCCACCCACCTACCCACCCACTTTGTAATCATAAATACATTTCAATTTTAATGCAATTTGACGATGAAAGGATTTATATTGTTTACGTTTACCGAAATATTTGTATTACGTCATTGTTGTAGATCTTTTTTATAACATTGTTTAAAAAATGGAAAAAAGAAGAAATCAGTATAATGATATTATTAAGAAAATATCGATATAACAAAAATACATTCACATACACACACACACACACACACACACATATACAAATTTGATAAAAAGAAAATATTATCGAGAATCACGAGCCTAAAACAAGTAGAGGCTCCCGTCCAAAACGAGCAATCGAGCATCAAAAAACACAAAACAAAAAAAAATAAGAAAGAAAAACGAAACAATAAATAATGGATAAAAGTTCGGTATTCGTAATCTTTTAGTACAATGACGTCGTCAAACGAGTAATTTACTTTTTCTAATGCAATTCTAAGGCAATTCATTTGGCCATATTTATCTTTAGGTATTTTATCTGATTACGATCTTGTTACGTTTGTATAGTTTGTTTCCATTTTTATACTGCCGTTAAATTGTGCCATCTGGCGTTTTAACGAAAACCTTGTACAAAGTTTCTTGTTAATACGATAACAATAATAATGATACTACTACTACTACTACTATTACTACTATTAATAATAATAATAATATAATAATAATAATAATAATAATTATAATTATAATAATTATAATAATAATGATTATATTGATATAATAATTATTAGTATCAGCAATGGATTATTATTATACAAATGATCGATATGTTTTGTCGAATCGTGCCATTTTATCGTGTTGTATATAATAATTGTATTATCATATTGAAGTGATAACACATACACATATGCGCTCACACACATCCATACTCATACACACATACACATACACACGTTGGATTTTGTAGTTAATGTTATTCAAATTTCATTCGGCACGGCGGCCGTAACAGTTTTATGATTTATCGCCGCCTGACAATAATATGTGACAAAACCAAAACGGAAACATAAACCCCATGGAAATAATGATACCCATATTGCGAATTGTACAAACAAAATTAATAGTTTAGTGCTATTATTTCAATTCTATTATTTATTCGTTTTAATGAATTTCAATGAATTTATTATTCGAAATGATATATATTCTTTTTTTTTCTCCTTAACGAATGATAATTAATTTTTATAATTCATGACTTACGATTTCTGTGTATCGTATAAATCAGAATGATATATACATATATATATATATATATATATATATATATATATATATATATATATACGATATATATATATATATGTATGTATATATGTATGTATGTATGTATGTATGTATATGTATATGAATTTTTGTTGTTGTTTAAATGTCGATCAATATAGTAATAAAATATTACTAATTATTTTGATTTCGGAATTATTTTCAATTTTGTATCGTTTATCAAAAAAAAAAAAGAAAGATATAATGAAAAAGAAGAAAGCACTTTCGAAACGTTTCGCTTTAATAGACTGTTACGAATTGCGAAGAATCGCCGTTGTCATAGATTTACAAAAAAAAAAAATGCGTTTAGAATGATGTGTGTACGACACGTTAATAAAACCTTGGATTATTTAACTTATGATTAATCTATTGTAAAATATTGTAATAACTGTACGGTATAGTCAATAAGTTCTAATAAAATAATTATTTAAAATGGTGGTAAGAGAGGGAGAGAGAGAGAGAGAGAGAGGGAGAGAGAGAGAGAGAGAGAGAGAGAGAGAGAGAGAGAGAGAGAGAGAGAGAGAGAGAGAACATCGATCACATTTGAAGAATATAAAACAATTGAGATAACTTATATATTTTTGCTTTTGCTTCGTTTTAATTCGACAATATACCATAAAATGTCGGAAGAACATATTCATTTATTTTCTTTCACATTTCATAAATTACATATTATACGATCAGGTCCATAAGAAATTCTTTTCTCTGTAGAGACTCGTTGTATTCCATTTGTTTATCCAACTCCTCGCGCAAGTTCATGAATTTTTGAGTTCTCCGTAATTGATAATTATCATTGATATTAATATCATTATCATTACCATTATCATTGTCATTATCATTATCATTATCATTGTTCTCCTTAATGTCAACGTGACAATTTAAATACCGTTCCCTTTGAATTTCTTCATAGATATAAAAATTGTCTTTAGAATTTTGCAAATTCGTTTCGGAAAAATATTTTCTATTATTGAAATGATCCATATCGATCCTGTCGCCAACAGTAAATTGATTTTGTGAAGACGTCAAACCGTATCCCGGAAGTGTATATATATGTCTTAATTTGTGTATTCTTCCTCCTGTGATAATCGCAACGAATAATTTTAATCTAAATAAATTTAATGTTTTATTTGTTAATTACTTACTCGACGATGCAGACCTGATGATTGCAAAGGGTCAGACAATTTTTCGTTTTTCACAACGGACAGCTTGCCGTTCAAATAATTTTCTTTTATAAATTGACCCTCCTCCAATCGTAATAATTCATTTCTGGGTTGTCTATTTTCGCCAGAAAATTCCAAGGAAAATACATTTTCGTTATTTGTTATAGATTCTTCGTTTTTATTATACCCAATATTTCTATCGGATAAATCTTTTTTCATTTCAAGAGTAATCGTAGTAGCAGATTCGTTTATTTTGAAAATTTCCGAATTGTGTTTGGCAAGACCGCAAGCGTTTAAAATTAGAAATAATGGTGTTAAAGCGATGGTCACTAATACCAACAAAGCAATTAAAGAAATTAATTGCCAGGAAAAATTTAATAAGACAGTCCGTATATTTGAATCTTTATCTAATATACAGACTGGTGCCAAGACGGTTGCCACTAATCCGCAAACCAAATGAGTTGCTATGACATTGCAATGATTTTCCAAATCGTTATGAAAGATAAATCTAGATGTTAGGTAAATAATAGTTCCTCCTGAACAACCTAATCCAATGGACATCAAAGAAGAATATTCGTTCGAGGCGGCCGAGATCATAATCGGCCCGGCAACTAAACCTTGGGCACATCTTATAGTCGTCAAATGATCGATAGATCGTTGAAATGTGATATGTATGATTATGACAAAGAATGAACAAGAACATGCTGCTAATAAATTATTACTAATGATGTTTATCGTCTTTGATATATTATCTTCCCTCGGTGACGAAGAAAAACTCTGAAATGAATAAATTTATATTGAAAATAAACTATAATATAAACAAAATATATACACACATATATATATATATATATATAAATATGTAAAATAAAGAAAATGATATATTACCAGCAGGCCGACGAAGATCAAGAATAATCCCAAATAATTGATAACCGAAAGAAACGAACTAAAATAATTCATTCGATCGATATTGTTAGCCTTTAGAGTTCTCCTTTTTTTCGATAATATCAAATGAGCTATTAAACCAGACAGTCCTCCGACAACGTGTACGATTCCTGATCCAGCGTGATCGCGATAAACGACATTGACGTCATTCAATCTACCTTTTGATATCCATCCTTCTGGCATCCAAGTCCAACGTATTAAGAGTGGCTGAACTATGCCAGCCAAAAGTACGTTTACCAGGAAATGAGATATAAGGTGACTATTTTCGATCATGCTAGTTGTACAAATAGCCGACGCGATCATTACGACTTGCCAACCGATCAGGAATCCTTCCTTCTTTATCGTAGAATCCTCGTAAGGATAATGATCGCCGTAGATAAAGCTGTACGCGTCACCATCGAAGATCAAAAGAAAACCGATCGTAAAATAAGCTACTGTGGTAGAGCAGATATCTAGGATATTTTTAAAAAGGATAAAATTCAGGTTGCCCTTTGGCACAGCGCCGATTTGCAAAAGGACAAATCCAATTCGCGATAGGATCGTCAAGAGAATTCGATTCGCATAGTTCGATAAACATACATATGAATAAAATCCATTGATTTTTGGTAATAAAGGATCGATAAAGGTTTCGTTGAAAAGGTTAAGATCGTTCGGATACATGATGTAATCTTGCTTTTTTATTAACTCGATCGTCGGTACTATCGATACTGCGTTATTTCAAATTGTAATGTAAAAGAAAAAAAAAAAAAAAAGGAGAAGCGAAACAAAATAGAACAAACAAAAAAAATCAAAAACAAAAGCGATGTAGAATCGTTTTGAACGAAACAAAAATGTATGTACGCATTGACAGATATTACGAGTGTTATTCGATAAATGTGCTAAACAGTTATCTGTAATATTAACTTATGATAATAATTAACGCAACCATTTTGGTATTTTATTATACAACAACAAAAAAAAAAGATAAAAAAACGAAAAGAATTGTCCCATAAAATTTCTAAATATATTTTTCTTACGAAACTAAAAAAAGTTGAAAAAATATTCAAACATTATTTCCTTCAAACGTTCCTTCTCCAAAAAAAGAAAGAAAGAAAGAAAGAAAGAAAGAAAGAAAGAAAGAAAAAAACAAAGAGAGATTAAATCGTATTGCCGCGAAACATGCGCGATAAGATTTACGATCAAACGCGCGTCGATCGTGCAATTTTCTTTAATAACCACAACTCGATATATGAAACATTCAAATTCCCGCGTAAATTCGTTTAGACGATTTATATACTCGCGCGGTTTATACGTATATTTATAATAGTCGTTCAAAGTATGGAAGCGCGCGACCGATTCGTGTATCTTCGGTAAACGATGAAACGTGATTGGTCGAATAGTAGTACAGTGGAGACACACCGGGCGAGCCGGCGCGGAAGGGCACGAAGGATGCCGGCCGTGACCGATGACGATTAGTCTGTTCTTCGTCGTCGTGCGTCGTCGATCGTTCGTGTTCGGTCGCGCGTTATTCGTGTGTTTGTGAGAGAGAGAGAGAGAGAGAGGGAGAGAGAGAAAGAAAGAAAAAGAAAGAGAGAGAGAGAGAGAGATAGTAGTCACCCGCCAACAAATAAGGGAAAGGTACTACTTAATCGCATTAGTGGTCCTTTCCCTACAAGTATTTTCTATCTCGATCGTCAATTTTCTATTTTATATTGACGAAGAGGAGATATCGAACGGAAAAAGAGGAAAAAAGAAGAAAGAAAAATAAGAGAAGGAGAGAAGAAAAGGTCATCGTTTTTAGAGAAACTGAAATGGCATCAGCGGTCTCCTGTCGCGTAATGTTCCTAGCGAGATGGTGCGACGTTTCGACACGCGTATTCACGGTCTCATCTACGGCTTTAATTACATCACGTCATTTTCGACACGTAAGTACAAAGTTTCTCTCATTATTGCCCATTGTAATTTTTCGAAAAATGTTCTAACTCGTTCGAAGCAAGCCGGTTTGATATAAACTGAAAACCGATCTCTCACGAATGTACACGACTCGAAAGATCCGCCGTACGTCGTGTACATACGCATACACATACGTATGTACATATATATATATATATACACATACATATTATATATATTAGAGTGAGGGAGAGAAAGGATACGGAAAAAGCGTGGATCCAACAAAGACGACGATAGTTCGATGCAGCGACGACTACATTACGCTCTCTCTCTATTTCTCTTTCTGTCTCTCTCTCTCTCTCTCTTTCTTTCTTTCTTTACTCCTCTTCTCTCTCTTTCTCTCTTTCTTTCTATTCCTCTCGTCTTTGCTTCAATGTTGCCTACTCCTCGACCATTTAAAACCGAACATAACCTTTTACGTATATACGTACGTATATAGGTACGATTTGTCGTATTGGATTTTTATTACTTCGAGATCGTTTTGATGAAAAAAAATAGAACGCTTCGAACGTAAAAATTAATACGATGTATTGAAATATTTATACTTTATTATATACATTTGATTTTGAGCGTCGAACGTTGGTATTCATTTTGTAAACAAATGAATCTTCCATACCTATGGAGTACTATTTATTTACATGTTTGTCTTTTCGATATAGGAACGCGCCATAGTAAACAACGAGTAAGGGTAATTTTAAGTAGTTATGATTTTTTTTAATTATTATTATATAACATTTGAATTTCATATATATATATATATATATATATATATATATACTTGTATGATGTATATATTTGTTTATATATACATATATGTATAATGTATATATACTTATATACATATATATACATGTATAATGTATATATATCTTCTATATATACATATATATATACATATATATATACATATATATATATATATTCTCTAGAATCATGATGACTTTGTTAGTTCTAACATATTGACGAGTGGAAACCATTAACGTGCTCATAGTTTCGTCGTTTGATATCTTTTTCTTTTCATTTCGTTTCTTTTTTTTTCTTCTCTC
The DNA here is from genome assembly GCF_014466175.1 of Vespula pensylvanica. Lineage (NCBI taxonomy): Eukaryota > Metazoa > Arthropoda > Insecta > Hymenoptera > Vespidae > Vespula > Vespula pensylvanica. The sequence goes on along the minus strand of NC_057687.1, from coordinate 9,873,873 downwards.
TTTCTCTTTCTTTCATTATCTCTCTCTCTCTCTCTCTCTTTCTCTTTTCTATGTTTTTCTCTGTTGGAATTCCAAGCTCATAAAGCATGTACAGTCGTTTCGAACACGAGGAGTATGCAATAGAAGAAATATTTTCTTTTCTTGAAAGGAAAAACTAAAAGAAGAAGTCGTTTAATTAACGAAATCCCGAGCGAATAACAAAACGGAGTACATTTTCTCCAAACGTTTTTATTTCTCTACGAATAAATTCTAATTGGAAATCTGCTTTAAGAGATATTAATCTTTTCTTTTTCTTTTTTTCATATCTTTTATCTCTTACTTTTCATTTTTTATTTTTATTCTCTCTATAACTTTTGTTTTGTTTTGTCTTTTTTTTTTTTTCGTTACGGTATAAAAGAAAGAACGAAGAAATTATATGAGTTTCATGTAATAATAATATCGTGCTAAATGATAAAGCGATAAGATTTAAAGATCGTGTTTTCTATTTTTCTCTTTTCTCTCTCTCTCTCTCTCTCTCGCTCTCTCTGTGTATCTATCTCATCGTATTTTCGATAAAAATGTATTCGTTGTTGTCACAGCATCTTAAAAAGAATAGAAATCATTTATCACGTAGATAAATATCCACCGCAGAAGAATATATATATATAATAATATATCCGTCATTCTCATTTCATATTATTTTCTTTTAGACTTTTCAAATATAGGTTGAATCAAAAAGTTGCTAAGTGTTTCGTAAAACAAACTATTCCTTTTCTAGATTCTTTAGCTAATTTTTTTCTTTTTTTTTTTTTTTATAATTAAATTGTAATAACTATAAGCCTGAGAACTTTTTTTTTTCATGATTTAGAAAGAAGAAAATTAATCTAAAATTTTTCGAGAAACTGCAGCTCATTGATTTTTCGAAAGAGGTCACTCAAAAAAAAAAAAGAAAAAAAAAAAAGAGAAAAAGAAAATACCAGTCGAAGTTAGAACCGTTCTTTCTCTCTTTTTTTTTCTCTCCCCAAAGAGTCAAAGTTTCTACGTACGTTTGATTTTTCCAAGTACAACAAAAGTCTGGCTAAATTAATTGAAAAGTCGTGGGGTAGTTTACAATGAAAATTATAGGGAAATCCTAATGGAATTCATGTTCATAAAGGAAATAACATTGTATATTCGTATATTCGTGTTATCTAAGGTAATAATACTCGTGGTATAATCCATTTATCAGCACTTCAAAATGGATGGGAATATGTCCTTATCGTATCGTCGTAATTTCGAGCAATAATGATAAATTTATCAATATTAGGATAATAATTCGAATAGGAATCTTAAATAGACTATTTAATTTATAACATTGTTAATGATACAAAGAATAAAGAGATAGATCGTGTATGTATGTAGACGCGAGAGAGAAAGAGAAAGAAAAAGAAAGCAAATATTATTTTTCATTTATTTTCCATGAACGACATAAAAGCGATCCATTTACGAGATATCTCGAACGTGTTAGTTTCCTATTAGATTATATTCTCATTACGCGTCACTAGTAATTCCCATAGAGACTAATAATTGCTATAGCCTAGTGATGACAGAGGACGTTTCAATGATGACCTCGCGCGAGAGGGACGCAAAGGTCATTTATTGAAAAAATAAAAATAGATGATTAGAAAAAAAAAGAAAGAAGAAGAAGACGACGACGACGAAGAAGAAAAAAAAGAAATCTTGTCATCAAAGTTCATTGAATCTTATCGTCGTCGTTTATTCTAGGTAATTAGATAATGCACGCACGTATTTAATAGAACGTGTTGAAAATCACGTTCACGTTTTGAGATTACGTGAAAACGTAATGTGAAACTGTGTATGTAACGAACGTAACAAGATTATTGACCTGCGAAAGCTCGTGACATTATCGAATTGGAGAAGTACTGTTGAACGATGTTAACATGGTTCATCGCACGCAATTCATTTTCTAAGTAATTGGGACGTTTCGTGTATAAAAGCGAAAATTTTTGAATAACATCATGACCATATTGTTTGGTATAATTGAGTATATGTAGTTTCGATAAAATATGATACGATAAAAATGATCAATCGGTGTGGCTACGTATAATACGTATATCGTATATTTGCATATTTCATCCATTTAATTTAACGATCGATTTGAATTTCAAATTGGAGCGAACACACGCGTTACACGCCAATACATTATTATTATTTTTTTCATTTTGCTGATTGAAATCATTTAGAAATAAAAATTGTATCTGTCTAATAATCCGTTTTAGTTTACGTATTAAATTTGTATTAAATCGAATCTTAACGAAGAAAAAGAAGATTTAGATCGTGATATTAGAATAATGTTAATCGTAATTAAGATTTCTTTACAAAGGTTTAAGTATAATATCTTTAAGTAGATATAATTTGTAGGTATAATTTATTTTCGATATAAATCGTATAATATAATTTGTTCGAATAATTTGTGATTGGATACTTGAGATGACTCCGTTTAAATGTCAAGAGAGATAAATCGGTCTTCGTGCTCGTCTCACTCGCGACATTTATAAATATTCGGATGTTCCCGGATCGACGAGCTGAAAATATTTCGTTATTCTCAATCTGGCATGTCCTCGTCCTCTGAATTTTCACTGGCATCTCGAGAAAGTTTTCGAGCTGCTAGTTGCTATATATATATATATATATATATATATATATATATATATATATATCTTTTATATATAAGAAGCGTATATCCGTCGAAGGATGACATTTCCGGAAAAATTTTTTTTTTATGTCACTTCCAACGTCGACAATCCCCTTCAAGATGGGGCTCGTTCAGAAAATTTTATACTCGAACGAATAATGGAAAGAAAAAGAAAAAGTGTTATAAGCAGAAATACTCTTGGTGTATGTAGGTAGATTTATTACTCCATTAGGCATATAGCTATATATATATATAATTTTTTTTTAGACCATGTAGAAAGTACATTTTAATATTTCACCGTGAAATAAATGATCAGACAATAAAACTAGGACAGATTTCCTTTTTTTTTTTAATTTTTTTTTCTTTTTTATTTTATCATTAGATACTTTCTTTCTCATAAAATAATATTAGCAGACTTACAAACTAGTAGAAAATACGAATTACACTTAGAATATTTATATATTTTTCCGAATAAATCAGGCGATTAAATTTTATTGATACAAGGAATTTATAAACGCGTTTATATATTTTTATTGTTGTTAATATATTTCATTTCGTTATAAAATATATTACTAAAATATATCGTTAATGCTCTGTTAAATACTTGACGAAGCAGATTATTAGTTTCCTAGTATGCACTTTGTGTAATAATAGTAATAGTAATAATAGAAGCTTTAGTTGGCTTTACTTCATGTGTATTAAATGTTCAAAGCAATTCTAAGATCTTTCTCTCTCTCTCTCTCTCTCTTTCTCTGTTTCTCTCTCTCTCTCTCTCTCTCTCTCTCGTTTTTTTTTCTTTTCAAAAGGTTGAATGCCAGAATCACAATTAAGGAAGATGCAATTGCATTGAAGAAACATTTCCTTTAATCATTTACAACGCTATGTCGACGAATTAAAGAACAAGAAAAAAAAAATAAAAATAAAAATAAATTTTTAATGAAAATTCAAGCCAAAGTAAATTTTTGAACAATGAGAAAGGAAGAAGTCTCATGCGTGCACTTATTCTTATTAATTATACGCACAGTTACGATCAATTAGAATACTTCACGAAATTATCTGATCCCATTTAAAACGGCAGCGCGATAGGTAATTGGATCTAACAAAAGAGCAGAATTAATCTCGTTAGTGTCATTAGTAGCAACATTATACATAATTAATTGCAATGTTTCATAATACAATAGATATGTATATAAAAAGTATTACAGAAAGTTCATTAGAGTCGATTTAATTTTAAATAGGGAAACCTTTTAAATGTAATAAATTTATTTTCGTTTGTATAAATTTGTAGGGTCATTAGGAGCAACATTCTATGTAGTTGAACTAAGTGTTTTTTAATGCACATAAAGTGTACATACGTAGTTACATGAAAAATTTTTTACGGAATTTTCGTCGAGTTTATTTCATTTTAAAAAACATTTTTCAAAGATAAATTTGTTTCTGTTTATAAAACTTCACATACGTGTGTGTATTTTATGCATATACATATGAACATATATGTTTATGTATTTTATGTACTTTTTTACTAATTTTGAAATATATGTGTACCTGCATATATATATATATATAAATAAAAAATTTATATATATATATAAATATATATATTTATGTTAACATTGATATATTTTGAAGAATCGGAAACTATAAAAAATATTTCAAAGAGAGCAACATCCTTGAGTTTAGTTCGAGCGTATTACAAGGGAACTCAACTCGAGCGAATACATAATTTCAAGTTTCATTTTGACGAGATAACGTTAAATCCACGTCATGCGAGACGTCAGTGATTCATTAGATGCAACAGTGCGGTTGATCGAGAGTAAAGATCCGCATTGCGTCTATCCATAAGAGAAACTTATCTCGGTTACCACATCAATGAAAATTCAAAGCATTATACGAAGTATGTATTAGATGCAATCTCTTTATATAATTATATCTAAAAAAGAAAGAAAAGAAAAAGAAATAGATAATCGAAGATATTTCTTTTCTAACATCATGACACACGAATGTCTCACGTATCAGAAATGTAATAAGAATGTTGTCAGTGAGCGAGGAGAATAAGTTATTCGAAGTTCTTCGAACGTTATCTTTCGTTTCGTATTTGTAAATCGTAACGTAGAGAATGACGCATTAGTCCATTCATCGAGATGCTTCTACGAAGTCAATGACATTGAAGATGATTTTATAAATAGATCCTCGTCTTCGATAATCTTTATCAATGATTTTTCTACTATTTGTTATTTTATAAGAAAGTAATTAACATAATATTTCTACATACTCGTAGAATAGCAAATCATATTTAACATAGAATATTATTATAGTCGTGTAATCGTAAAAAAAAAAGAAAACAAAAGAAAGACAAAAGGAATAAATAAACAATGAAAAAAAAAAAAAAAAGAAAAATATTTAGAAACGCTTTAAGTATACGTAAGAAAAATATTATTAAGTTTTAAAAGTACGAAAAGTAGATATTCAACGTGCTTGAAAATTCGAGATGCATGAGTAATGAGTTGAGCGTAACCCAGTGTCCTAATTACCTCTTTTAATTGGAGCAACGAGGCCTTTTACCAGTTTACTGAAACCATTAAGACGAGTTTTGCCAACGTTGTATTTTTTCTTTTCTTTTTCTTTTCTATGGTTTTCATTTGATTTTTATCTTTTTTCTTTTCTCTTTCATTTATTTATTTATTTATTTATTTATTTATTTATTTATTTATTTTGTATTAGATATCAATATGATAATCACCTGTTTAAAATTCATCGATGCTTTCACTATCACACTGCGTTGATACTTTCTCTCGAATATAATTCGTATGTACAGTTATAGAAAACAAAATACTTTTGAAGACCTTGTTACGTCCTGTTTTAACCGATAAGAAAGTACATTTCAAAATCATATCATAATAATCGATTCCATATAAGGTTAGTGAGGAAATAACACGTCCTTATAATAAAGTCGAGAAATGTGTTTCGAGGATAGAAAAGTATGTGAGAAAAAGAGAAAGAAAGAACGAGAGAAAGAGAGAAAGAATGAAAGAGTGAAAGGGTGATAGAAGAAGAGGAAAACAAAAGAGAACAAGAAAATTCACATTTATGAGAAGGAAGAAATTATGAAACGTCTTGTTTCTGCCACGGAACTTAAATTTCCTTGATTCTGAGAGAATTTGTTAGGTTATTTTATAATCCTCAGGAAATTCTAAATGGAATCCTTGAAACCAACCCATCGGATGTCATGGATTTCGTTCTTCTATTTGAGTTAAGTAAAACGTCTAGGAAGAAGATGCTACTAGATAAGAACGAAGTCGATTTTCTAGTAAGAAGTTTCGTAGAAACTTTCCATGTTCCAAATTATTACAATGGATTGTGTGTAAAAGAAAAAAAAAAAGAAAAAAGATAAAAGTAAAAATGTAGGATAAAAAAAAAAGGAAAAAAAAAAGAAAGATAGATCGTTAAATTTTAATCTTATCGTCGAGACCGGCGATGTTTCGGGAAATGTGAAGATTTCTATTTTTATATTAATTCAACGAATATAGTTTTTTATTTACGAATGAATTTAGTTTCTATTATCTAGTTTCCTATTATAGGTAACGTTTGTAGTGTAAGGTTGACCCGAAAATTTAATATCTCCGTACGTCCCTAAAATTTCTAGTTTTCTTAGTTATTATTGTCATAGTCGTCATCCATTCTCGAGTTTGTATCTTGAACTTATATTAAAGGGGAAGAGAGAAAGACGAAAAGAGAAAGAGAGAGAGAGAGAGAGAGAGAGAGAGAGATAGAGATAGTAGATTCATATGGAATACCGTACTTACTTTGGCGGAAAGTAGAACGCGCATTACTGTCATGTTCGATATAGTTAGAAGAAAATGCGCGTATATCGTTGAAAATTTCACGCCAAGTTTTACAACGAACGGTAAAATAATTTTCTAAATAATTGGACCCATTCGTTATTGTTCGTTTTATTTTTATAAAAAAGTGATAATAATTAAAAGATCGTCGAAATTTTTTAACATTTCAAGTCGCACGAAAGACTGCAAAAAAAAAAAAAAACAAAGAAGAAAAAAATAGAAAAGAAATAGAGACTCGTGAAGAATCCTTGGAAAAAATTACAACGATATAAAATCTCGTAGTTAGATCTCCGAATTTTGCGAACATTTTAATAACTTCTTGCAAAAGAACGAAAACGACTTCTGAGTTTTAAATATAGTAACAAGGTGGTCACATTTTAAAGTTCGGAAGGAGTATTTGTATTTGTATCGGTGAAATAATGAAAGTCTGTTTGTAAGTCGTATGGTTCTTGGTTTTATTAGAAAAGTTGGCAAACCAGGACTTTGTAAGTTTTTACATTTGAAATTGATTCGTAACATTTATTGATTAAAAACTCGTATAAAATGGAACTCTACTTAAATATATATGTACATATTTGTCTTACTTTATTCTTTAGTATTATTATCTTTGTCTTTTTTTTTTTTCAATAATTATATTCATTATAAATTAGAATTAGATTAGAATTTATAGAGTAATATTTCTCTAATTCGTCTGCAAAATCAGTGAGCTTAGAAACATATAGCTTATCTTTCTCCAACGTTATCAAGTTACGTCATTATGTTATCCTACAATGTAAATATACCCTTAAGCGAAGCATTAACTTTGTCCAGCATTCTCTACGTGTTTATATATATATATATATAAAATATGCGTTTGATGTAATAATTTTGATAAATATTGTTGAATCGTTATTGACGAAAACAAGAAAAACTGAAAGTCGAAGAATATTTGTTAAACGTTATATTTATTAAATAGATATTTATTAAACAAAATAAAAAAAAGACAATAAGAAAAAAGAGGCGAAAAGACAGAGACAATCAATACTCGGTAGAATTTATTGAAAACTTTCATATATAAATTAATATATAAAGAAAAAACCTTATCGCACTTAAAAAAAATATTCACGTACATTTAACGAGAACTAATAATTTTTTAACTAATTTTTATCTGAACATTAACAATTTTTTAACTAAACACTAATTTTTTCTTTCGCAAATATTGATTATCTTCGTATTTTTTTTTCTTTTTTCTTCTTTTTTTCATTGGTCACGGACGAACAAAGAAGATTGAGAAATTGTCGAAATTCTTTATTTGTAATCTAGTACATAGAGGAATAAGTTCACGGATGGAATTCACGTTTAAACGGTATAGTTCGTGTTTCCGATAATTACTACAAGCAGGGGAAATATCTGAAAGCTGTTTAAACGTTAGCTCGTTGGTGAAAAGGACAGGCCCTACACGTATACACGTGTTAGGGCTGTTAGGAGGTTTATTCAAAGGGGTTCCAGACCGAGGACGCTGCGGCAGGCGCCATGGTCATCGATCTGTTCCACTGCAGCTTCCCTCTCTATACAACTACAGACCCCAGTTGTAGAAGGCACTCGATTCTTCCTCTTCGACAACGTTAAAAATTTTTCTCGAGAAATACGAAATAATCAAAAATTTAATTTACTAGATAACTCGTCACGCGTGGTCAATAAATATAATAACTTAAGAATAAATAATAAATTTAAGTAATAATTTAAATGATAATAAATTTAAGTAATAATTGAAGTGATAATAAATTTAAGTAATACAAATTTAAACAATAGATTAATAAATAATTAAATGATAAATTGAAAAATATAGTAATCGTTAAAATATTCAACGTGACGTCTCAACATGGCCCATTAATTTATCTAAATCTAAATTTCTTTATATAACTCGCCTTTCTTTCTGTCTGTGTTTTTTCCGTATATGTTATCTCACAATATTACAGACCTCGCAGTCGCAACCAGTATTATTCTTCCGGTTTTTAAAAAAGTCACGTTAGAAAACTTTCATGTAAAACTTATTCGCTGATACGAGTGCGACAACAGCAACAACATCGAATTTTACTTAATTGACATTATTAAGAAAATAACCGAAATTGGTGGTTTGTAAAATTGTCCACTTTTTCGTTCAGTCTCTCCGTACTTAGTTCTCCTTTCGTTACACGAGACTCTGTTGCTCATTAAAACGGTGGTAGGCGTTTCCGACGGATTGCGTGTTACGTTTAATCGATGCATTCAAGATCCGTTCTAAACGACACGCAAATTTATTTAACGTTGACTTTGAAAAGAAGGAAAGAGAGCAAAAAAAAAGAAGAAGAAGAAGGAGAGAAAATTACGTCGTAAGAAAATTGTTATTAAAATAATTAAAAGTTTTTAAGTTAGTTGGAGATTAAGAAAATAAAAAGCTGTGAGAAAAAAGAAAATAAAAGAAAGAGAAGGAAAGATCCTTCTTCGCTCGTTTGAATTAAAACATACGAAATTCAAAGTAAATTAAACGAACGGAAGAATTTTTGTTGGAAAGGATTTAAAGTTAGAAATTGGAGAGAAGAGGAGTGGGGATGGTGGTTGGAAGAGAATCATCAAGAAGGTGTAGAGAAAAAAAAAAAAGAAGAAAGAAAGAAAACCAAAAGGAAAAGAATCATTTGCTCGCGCGAATAGTACGAATTTAGAAACGTTTCTTGACAATGTGCCAACACCAACGCCCACGACAATGCCAATTGGGCTAGAACGAAATAAACAAAAAAAAAAAAAATGTTTCTAATCGTATCGCCCTAAGTATAGAGCAAACAACATAGAAAACATTTTCTACAAGCGTTGACGTTGTTGCTAACATAAAGAAAAAATTTATGGCGATGGATTCACCACCTCTGGCTCACTCGATAAATGTTCCATTTAATTCCTCGATCTTTTTAATCCTTTTATTAAATATGTATCTCTCAAAACGATTAAACAGTGCTCGTTAATTACAGCGTATCCGACCAGAAACGAACGATTACATAATGGAAATATTATTTTAATGGGTGCAACGTTTATTTTTTTCCCCGCTTCTCGTGCTCTTTT
>NC_057687.1:9804288-9859288 GCF_014466175.1 Vespula pensylvanica | reverse complement strand
CAATGGTGCTTATTTTTCTTTTTCTTTTTTGTTTTTTCTTTTTAATTTTTTATAACAATAGTTCACAGTAAAATACGTTTCGAATTTCAGATTGAACAAACAAGTTTTATTTTATTAAATATTCCAAATATGTATTGTCGAATGCGTGTATCTCCATGCAATAATAACATTTTTTCTATTTGTACATCAAATATTCTGCAGTATATACGAATACTATATTAAATAAAATAACAAATAACGAAATTATTAATCCCTCTTTTTATCGAATAATTTGATCGGAGAATCGTAGTTACTTTTGATAAATTATAAAATGATCTAAATCTGTCAGGAAAAATGTTTCTTCTTTTCTTTTTGAACATAACGTAGCTTCTCCCATCCTATTCTGCCACATTACATTTTAGAAAAAGAAAATCAATGTTTTTCAAAAAAAATTCTTGAGATTTCATAATAATTCTCGTGATCGCTTTTCATTTAGACACTCTGTATATTATAATATATATATGCACACTTAAGGTGAGAATAATACAAATTGTTAAAAATCTTATTGGATCTTGATTTTTTGTTCCTTTGGAAATTTGTATAATGAATATGACAGATGATCATATTGTTCGCCATGTTCACGAGGATCGTGTATATATGAAGGTTTTATTTATTAAATTCCATTCAGTGTGACGTGTTGAATTCGAACGAAAGATCGAGTGATTTAAAGATATATCAAATCGGTTAGGATCATGAGATAAAAGGTATGATATCCAGAAATAGGAAAAAGAACAAGGATCGGCTTTCGATGGGGAGAATGAAATGAAAAAAAAAAAAAGAAAAGAAAAAGAAAATATTGGAAAAACAGATGGAACGGTCAAATATTATTCTTGAACTCGTCGCAAAATGTACAGTTTATTTGCACTTGCGGACTAGAAGTTCGAGCATTGTTCCGAAGCTTACATCCGTGCAACGTTTATTTGAAATGTAAGTAGAGAAGCTTCTTCGATAGAAATCTAAGAGGGAAAAATAGAAAAATGGAAGAAAAAAAAAGATCGAAGTAAAAAGACTCGATCTATCGATTTAACGATCTGTCGTCTCGTTAATGAATAAACTGTACCGTTTAATTAATAATGAAAAATATCTTAGAATCTGCATCACCGTAACAAGTACATGTATATTCTTTTTTTTCTTTCCTTTTGTTTTGGATTTTAACATTCTTTTCCGTTCCTTTTCTTTCTCTTTTTGTTTTGTTTGCTTTGTTTCTTTTTTTTTTTTTTTTTTGCCTTTTTTTATACAGAAAAATTGCGAACGTACGTGACGTGTTCGTATCCTCGTTCCGTTAAAAGATAACCATACACGACGAGAGACCCGGAGAAAATATCATATCGTAGAGGCTTTACCAACTCTCGAGTTCCTCGTAAACGTATAGAGTAACGTTCGTTCTCTATGAAAGTTTCATCGGAAGACGCGAAGTTTTTTTCAGTCCTAAAGCCGCAGATCGATATTCAGCACATTTCACGCGACTCGAATTTGAATTTGAACCTGTCCAGGGAAAATGTTTCTCGGTGTATTCAAAAAAGAAAAGAAGACACACACACGTGTGTGTATATATATATATTTTTTATATATCGACGTATCTATATATCTAAATAGTATTTCATAAATAAATTTAGTTCGAATTCCCGTATTGATATATTTTCAGGAGACATGGTGTAAAAGATGGTGGCACTTTTCGCAAAGGAACATATCGATAACAGCGAGATCGTTCGAACCGAATCTAACTACGATTCTCATGAAAAATACTCAAGCTTCGACCGCTACGAAGGACACAAGAGAAAATACATCCACGACATCCGTCACTGAACCATCTGGTAAGTTTTATAAATCCAAAAAAAAAAAATATAGGTCCGATATATCCGTTTATATTGTTTTTCCACAAAGATTTATCGTATATACGAACGTTACAAGCTTCCTTTTCAGCTTTACATTGTACAAGTAACAAACCACTGGAGACTTCGCTAAGAAAATGGATTTTCCTTTTCTACTCTCCTCCTCCCCCTCTCACTGCCACTCCCTCTCCTGCCACTCCTATCAAGTCCAACCTATCCACCATTCTGTGTTTTCTTAAGAAATATACGAGTAAATTCTACCTGTCTTTTTACGACAAGTAAAAAGTATAAAAGTCAATATTTCGAGAAATACTCTGTGTATTATGAAGTTAACGAAAGAAAAGAAAAAAAATGTTGTACGATTTAGGTATCATCAAGAATCAACTTTCTGGAATTTTAGAACGTTTGCATATCGTTCGTATAAAAATATCTATTCGCTTATGGTACGTTCCTGAAGGTAAGTAAATTTTCGAGGATATTAATTTTACATCGTCTGACCTACTCCGCGGAAACTGCAACGTCGCCAACTTCCATGCCGTATAATGGATATCCTTTATTCCCATTTTATCTTCAAATATTATCCTTGATCTCTGAGCCTACCTCATCATTTCTTTTTTCCATTCTCGCGTCCTTCTCATTTTTATACAGGGCGGCTCTGAATTTTCTAATCTTGTAGTTTTACACTCTGAAGAAGAAAAAATAAAATGGGAAAAAAGAAAAGAAAAGAGAAAACGAAACAATTGACTTAAAAAGTCACGAAAAAGAGTGATCGATATTTTTGTTGTTGTTGTTTTTCTTTCTTTTCTTTATTATTTTTTTCTTTTTTTTCAATCACTTCTTCAATTGAAAAAATTTTTCGATCGATTCTTTACTGAAATTCGAACGATGGATTTATTTGTTTCGTCGAATTCGTAAAATATCGAATTTTTGAGGAAGAACAACGTAATGCATATCGTTGGAAAGATTTAGGTTGTATCGGTAAAAGGATGAATGGTATCAACGATGAAAAAGATTTTTATTTAACATCGAATAGAGAAAACTCGATAATTTAATACCATTGCGTAGAGACACAAGAAATGTGAAATTTTTATTACAGTGATTACCATTAGGACTAGCGCTAGTTTTAATTAAGATATACTAAAAGGATATTAAACTTGTATTATGATATATAACGAGAGAGTTAGGGGGTTTGGACGGCATTTTAATCGCCACAATAAATATGCTAATCGTTCGTCGTCAATTCGACGAAAGTTTGTTCGATATTGGCTCTAATGTTTTATAGTACACTTTACGTTGATATAAATTTTTATATTTCGTGTTAACCATGAAAATTTATTCGAATTTGATAATTTAGCAATAACTAAATATCATACATTATAGGCTTACTTACGCGAGAGCAAGAACGGTTTTTCCTTTTTTTTTTTCCTTTTTCTTTTTTTTTTCCTTTTCTTTTTTCTCACAACGAAAATGTCAAGGACACGTTTTAAATATACATATATTTTCTTTTCTTTTTTTTTCTCCTCCTTTTCTTTTCACACGTGTAATTTTATAAAAGAACAAGCATCGAATTTTTCTTTTACCTTTCTCCTTTTTTTTTTTCTTTTTTTTTCTTTTTTTCAATCATAGACACACCTCCTTCGAGTAAGGAAAAGAAGATTGATCTATGAAAAATATTGCCGAGCCCGTATATCTCAAGAGGCCTCGAAACGTTGACTTTGATTATCCATTCCATTTAGACTATCTTCGAGTACCTCGAACTCTTCAAACTCCATCTTTCCAAAATCACTTCCATTCTTCAAATGATTCTCGTTCACCTGCCACCTCGTCAGAGCACTCTCGTTAAATCTAGCGTGATAAGTGGATTTAGTATCTTCGTAATTTCCTATCTTGAAATCGGCCTTGAAGAGTTTCGCCGTATCCCTTTGCTCATCCTTTTTTGGTTCCAATCCAATAACGACAGGTGGTTCTCTCTTCGTTTCTGTAGGATCTTTTTTCTCTCTAATCTTTTCCTCGTCCTTATCCTTAGTGTCAATACTAGTAATCTCGATACTTGGCGTCTCAACTATCGTATATTGTCTCAGATCAGGGGTCACATCTCGATTGGTAACTTTGGATTGTCTTTCTACGAGCCTACCGGTAAGTTCGAGCCGACTGTCGCAGGAGTTGCTTTTTACGAGTTTAAATTTAACGTAATCGTTGGTCGTCCGATCGATCCTTTTGAATCTGTTTTCGATCGAAGGCGATACGATTGGTCCGTTACATGTGTTTACTACTTTGCCACCGTAATAGGTTACCGAGGTACCACATTCACGTATTTTCTTCAAAACGTCCTGAGACACGTAATGGCCTGGTCCACTCTCGTCTAAACCATCGTCGTCGTAATGGCAATCTTCGTCCTCCGAGGACGTACACTGAACTCCACTACCAGGATCCGTGTCGGGATAATCACTGGAAACACCCGAACTAACACTCCCAGTGTCCCAATTATGATTATGATGATGTTGATGATGCTGATGGTAACTCCGTGAAACTTTGTTCTTCGACGAATTCGAATCGCACGGAGAGGTATGTCCGCTTCTAGCCTCGAACGATTGCGCTAATATTCTGGTTTTCGATTCGCTTCGATTCGTACCGTCAGGCTCGTCCTTGGTTCCGATTACTGAAATAGACGAGGACGTTGACTTCTCCATGCTCTCGAACATTCTGGTCAAATCTTTCGCTCGGCTCGAACATCTGGATCAAAGGAAAATCAATGTGAAATGAGAGTAACGAGTGAATAACGTTGTAATTTTGTCGATAGACAGATAATATTACAATTTTTAACGCACCTGGATATCTCCTCGCCCTTTTCCAGTACCTCCTCGAAACGAGATTCCGAATCGATACTAGTGAGATCCTTCATGCTAACGCTCTTTCTATTTTTACAATCTCTCTCCGCGGCCAAATCGTTTGAATTTTTCTTCCTCAAGGTATCCTCGAACATACGTCTAACGTTTCTAACCGTATCGGGATCGGGTAATTCCTCGTCTATCAATTCGCGATTAACCCTTATAGGATGATAAAAGAAATGTTTCCTGATCGAGGATTGTTTAACGATTTTACAATTTCCCTCGCACTTTTCATTAGACTTTTTCTCTTTATCACTATCATCCGTCGTAATTTGTATCGTATCAGGAACTTTGCCGCTCGTCTCTGATCTTCCCTTTCCGATCGTCTTAGAGGATTTTCTTTCGATCGTTTCTGCTCGTACTGGTTCGATGATAACAACGTTGTTATCCAGAAGTAGTTCCTGGAATGAGTACTCGCGGAGATATTGCATAAGACCGTCGTATGTGACGTCACCTCTTGCACTGCTATACATATTTTTACTGAATACGTTCGACTTAACGATCTTGTAACGAACGTGATCGAATTCTTGAGTATCGGTCGGTGACTCGATCGAATCCACGCAACTCTTCGATCTCGTTAAATTGCTATATATTTTTTTCCCATCGTTCTCGTTGCACAAGCTAACGTCGTTCTTGTTACGGATTATACTCGAAGGATCACCGTCGTCGACCGATCTTCTTCTCGTATCAGTTTCGATCTCGGAACCCAAGCCAAGATCGGAACTTTCTGATCGAGCCTCGAAACCTAAGCTACCCTTTACCACGTTACAAGCTTTGCCAAGTATGTTAGACGTCTCCTTGACTATTCTCTCGAACCTGCCTTCTATCTGCTTAGTCTTCCCGACAGCTTTCACGAAAGTATGATTCTCGAACACGTTCTTTATGTTTTCGATCGCGGATCCTGGTTTCTCCTCTCGAGAGACAACGTTCTGTAAAAGAGAAGGAAAGAAAAGGGGAAAAAAATATACATATGCATACATACATACATACATACATACATACATACATACATACATACATACATACATACATACATACATACATATATATATATATATATATATATATAGAGAGAGAGAGAGAGAGAGAGAGAGAAGAAAAAAAAATGTATAAAAAATTCAAGGTCAAGGCTACTTTCTAATAGACTTCAAAGAATAAAGAAATCATCGATTTCGATTATTGAACGTACATGAATCGTCAAATTTCCATCGACGTCCTCTTTGCTTCTGTCAGATTTCATTTTGGACTCGTATTTGGAATTTTTATAATCCTTTCGAAGGTCTCGTACTATCTCACACCTCGTTATATCCTCGTCATGAATATCGATTTCGACTGAGCGACGATGCGGTCTCTTCGTCACGTCGTTATCGACCACTTTAAGGATCTGCGGTCTGCGCGACATCTCTTCCTGTTCCTGTTCGTCGTTATCCGAGATCCAAATCGTCGTTGAATCTTCCTCCTCTCGTCCACCTAATTTCCGATTGATATTCTCCTCGCGAGATGTCACCAAGGTCACATCCGATTTACGATTATCTTGATCGACTCTCAACGACAAGGACGATCTATCCTCTTTCTTTTTTTCCTGTTCAACGTCTCTCGTCGACGTTGAAATCACCAAGCTTCTCTCGTTTTCTAAATTCTGCAACGACTCTGGACTATTTTCACCTCGGTCCTGTCTCTTTAAAAGAACCGACGAACTTCTCGTTATTTCGCCCTTTGATTCCCACTTGCTCGATTTCAAATCTCCTTCTTCCTCTTCCAATTCTTCTTCTTCTTCTTCTTCTTCTTCTTCTTCTTCTTCTCCTTCTTCTTCTTCTTCTTCTTCTTCTTCCTCTTCTTCGTCTTTCTCGATCGTAACAATTTCCGGTTTAGTCGTAGCGTGACGTTTACATTTCTCTTCGTCCGTCACGTTTCTGCATTTAACGTTCACCCTCTCCTCGAGTCCCGTAGACAATTCTTCATGACGTTTATGTCCCCGTCGGATACATGTAACATCGTTATCCCCTTTTATTTCTATATCAGAGAAATTATTATTCCTTGCGTCTTCCTCGTCAAATTCCAATCGTACGTTCGACAATGGTAAAAGATTTAATACGTCGAAATATTCCAACTCGCTTTCGTCCTCGAAGAGAATGCTATCCAAACTGCGATGTTCTTTGCGCTTGCGCTTGACCTATGATACAGGCAATGCTTCGGTAAGATAAAGATTTTTTTTTTCTTTGCCCCTTCCTTCTACCGCACCCCTTGCCTCCCCAACACCAACCCCACTCACCGATAACCCGCGCTCCGTATCCGAAACTCTCGCGATTAATAGGATGTCGGAAATCGGAAAGCTAAAAAGAAAGGTCAGCAGTGACAGCATCAACGACAGCACCAGCACCAGCAAACAGCAAACAGCAATGAAAAAATAACTTTCGTAACGATGAATGCAAAAGATGAAAGGTACAAATTTTATTGGATTCCTTTCGCATTTTTCCTTTCTTTCTTTCTTTCTTTCTTTCTTTCTTTTTTATTTATTTATTTTTTTTTTCTTTGTCGAGATAGACAGAGATAGGAGCTAGAGATAGATAGATAGATATAGATAGATTGATAGATAGATAGATAGATAGATAGATAGATAGATAGAAGAGATACATCGGTACGTTCACGTAATTGAGAGATTCTGAACCGCAGCATTCAAAGTTGACCTCGTTCAAGGGAATCATGAATTCGAAATGGCACAAAGACGGGTTGGATTAGTACGTTCGTCCTTTGAGAATGAAGCCAGCGCACGGTGTGCGTTTCTCAAGCTTATTACTCGTTAATTCAAAGTCGATAACGTCTAAGAGAGACGCGAAGCTTCCAAACACGGCAGGTTAAAACTTCCTCCGACTGCTTTATCGTGAAGTGTTAATCATCGAATGAAATATTCATGTTAAAACCTGTTTAATGTTTTAGTAGATTTAAGTGGTAGAAGAAGAGTATTTTAGGAATGATATAATACTTATGCGCCAAATAACAAGTGTTAACATTTTATTATTTTAAGCCGAAAATTTATTATTAAATTTTGTAATCGCTCGATCGATCGATTCGAATTACCTGAGTATAGATACAATCGATACTACGATTGCCTTCGATGGGCCAATTATCTTCGACAATATCCACCAATCCGCTGACCGTATCCAATGTCTGTACACTTCGATAACGTCTCGGTGGTTCGGGCCAATCGAGAATATTGAGGCGATCCGGATTAGAACGATTTGTTGTTCGAGCATATGCCAATGGATTAGGTAAAGAAGAGAGAACAGGTGGAATCGAGTGAAGTCCGCATGTCGATCGTGAATAACCAGACTTTATCTCGTTGAATCTGTCGTAAGAGTCTGACAAATGTTGCTGACTCTTGTAGAGCCTGAAATGAGAATTGTTAAGGTGCGTTATAAAAGGATTCTTTATCTTTCATGGGAATATTACGATTTTATCTTTCGAATCTTATGAAAAAGAAAGAAAAAAGGAAAAAGATAGAAAGAGAGAACTTTTTCGTTTGTAAGAAAAGAAGAGAAAAAAAGTTCTTTATTATTCTTTCGATCGAACACTTTGGACTCTCATGAATTAACTCGTTCTTATTACTCGTGAATATGAGAAAAAGAAGAAGAAGAAAAGGAAAAGGAAAAAGAAAAGAATGTATTGGTGCTGTCTGTCGAAGGTCATATTCGTTTGATCAAAAGTCAACGATGACTCACCTATCCTTAAGAGAATTCCGATCGATCAATTTGGCCCTTGGTATCAATTGATGCCTTCTGGGTAGATCATAGGTCGACTCTCCTAATTGAAAATGTCGTGTTTCACGTTCCTGACGCGATTCGTCCTCCGATATTACCGCAAGGCTCCTTGTTCTTTTCAATAATTTCCTTCTATCCTGGGTTGATTGGTTCCCGTGAGTTTCGTTACGGCTACCCTCGCTAATAAATAATAGCGAATGTCTCGATTTAATATTTTGTCGAAATGCGTAAGGACGAAATGCGTGTTCATATTTGATGTTAAAACGAAATAAATGTCGCAAAACGTCGTTGGTAGGTGATACGAAACCTTTTTCTTTTTTTTTCTTTATCCTTTGAAAAGTTTAAAAAAAAAAAAAATGGACGGAGAGATAAAATAAGAGAAAAAAATATTTTCCTCCCTCGTTGTTTATCCATTCGCGCGTTGTATCGTCGATAAAATTATTTCAACTGGAAGGAGAAAACTGTTAAGCAATAAAAACAAAACGTTTATCTTTTCAACGTTTTACAGGATTTGTATGTTCGCATAACAAATCGTATATCCGATTATTCTCGATTATTGATGGACGTTAATTTTATTCCGGTTTAATTCCGACAGACATTGCAAAAGAGAAATAAAATAAAAAAGAAAAAAAAAAAGGAAAAAGAAATAAAAGAAAAGCTTTTAAATACGACAAAGCATAACTAAGTACGTACGTGTATGTATGTAGTTATGTAGACGATACGTAATATTCCGATAATGAATTAATCTCGATAATATCGATTTAAACATCAAACATTTAATATGTCGAATATGTGAAATGACTTTTTACTTTTCTTTTTTTTTTTGTTCTTGTTAATAATCTTTTTATACGTCTATTCTTTTTTATCTAACTTTTTTCTTATTGTATAATTTCTGATATTTTCTTTTTGTTTTTTGCTTTTTTTTTTTTTTTTTTTTTTTTTTTTTTTTTTATCATCGAAACCGAAAGAGAATAGCAGATTTTATTCTTGCAACGTGCTTATCTCGCTACAAATTCATGCTCCGGGCACGTTTGAAAACACACAACCTAAATCAGTAACGCGTATTTCGCTTTACGTAATCATCGATAAAATGGCTTTTTGCTGTTGCTTTAAAATGCGCTCTGACATATCGATTTAAAAGCTTCAGCGAAAAGAATAAGTCACGTAGAAGATTTGTAAAGGGTCAAGTTAATTGTTTAATTATCAATGGACCGTATCCAACGCGAACGATCCTTGCCCTTTAAGTCGAGCAAATAAATGTTCGAAGTTTTCATTCCACCTTTGTCTTCGTATATTTATTTATTTATTTATTTATTTATTTATTTTTCAAACGATATATAAAACAAACGCGCAATTCTCTTGTACACGTTATACAAATCAAACTTTTCTACCTACTTGTTTTTATTTCTTTAATAAACCTTACGACTAGTAGATGCCCTTTAATGGTAGGTATCACGTTTGATGGTAACATACAAGTACGATAAATTTTAATAACGACTCACATATGTTACTCGTAAAAGACCGATAAGCGATAAAAGTGTAAAACTTTCCTGCCATTTTTAGGTATACTTTTAATCAATAAACTATCACGCAATGTTGTCATATATCAAGGTTCATTATCATCACTATTCCTTTTCGAATACTGGCAGGTACGAAAATTAATATATGATTAAAGTTTGACGTTGTATATTTCACGAATATTAAAAAATAAAAAAGAAAAAAATAAACAAACAAAAAAGAGAGAGAGAGAGAGAGAAAGAAAAAAAAAACAAAGTGTAACTCCTTTCTAGCAAGTTTATACAGAATATTATTCGAGTATATATAAACGAAGAATAAAAGTGGTCATAAAAAAAGAAAAAAAAAAAAATTATTCGTTCTTTTTCGATATTAAAAACTTATGTTTGTCGTTTCGTTTGCGTCAATCGATTATATTACCTCGAGAAACGTTTTCATTTATAAAAAGAGAATTTCGCGCGTTGATCGGTCGGTCATTCAATAGGCACGTCTCTGCCGTATTTATCATTATCACGTATAAAACGAAAGATCAGATAAAACCTATTGAGAAAAATGACGTCATCGTATTGTATCTGTTGCTTCGTCGTGAGAAATTATTCTAATATATGTATGCAAGTAAGAAACACATCGAAGATCGTAGAGAAGTATAAAAATCTTACGAGAAAAAAATTCGTGTCAAGATCGGCTCGAATGCGAGTCGTTAATCGTGCATGGAAATAATTAAAAGGATGTATCAATGATCGATATACGAGAGAGAGAGAGAGAGACAAAGAGAAAGAAAGAAAGAAATAAATAATAAATAAGAAATGAAATATAGAATTTATAAGTTATAGGATATCGGGAGTACCTTTATCTTTTAAAGTTTTTACGATCAACGAGGTGCTGTTGAAAATAACGTTCATTATGGTCCCGTAAATTGAGATCTAAAAGAAACGAAGAAACGCCGAGCCTTTTTACGGCATCATAGAGAAAGACAAAGAAAGGTTTTTCCTTTCTTATCGTAGAAAGAACGTTTTCTTCGCACGGTGAGGGATTACAGAAAATCTTCGAAGCACTTTCTCCTCCTCCTCCTCCTCCTCCTTCTTCTTCTTCTTTTTCTTCTTCTTTTTCTCTTCTTTCTTTTCGTTGCTTGTCTTAAGGCTTTCTCGAGACGATTCGACAGCTTCGATCTTTCTTTCTTTTTATTTATTTATTTTTTTTTTTTTTTTTTATATAGAAAAGCTTTTCTTCGGCGACAAGGAAACAACAGCGCCATCAGCGTCGTCCTTTTTTTGACATCATCTCGACGATAAACTCTCGTACGATTAAAATGGCATCCGACGTGTCGGATCGATAAATTCAATTTATTCTTTCCCTTTCATCGATCGGCAAAAAAAGGAGTTTGTGGTCGCGATATATAAGGGTGAGTATGGTGAAAAGAAGAAGAAGAAGAAAGAAAACAAAAAGGATAGAAAGGAAACGAAGAAAGAAAAAATGTATGATCGATCGTTATTTTTAGTTGGATAAACCTTTTCCAAAGTAAATCATTATAAGATGAAACGTGATAGAGCGATCATAATAGATCGACGCAAACAGGAAGACTCTAACGATCCCAACGATGAGACAGAGAGGAAAATAATAAGAAGAAGAAAAATAAAAAGAAGGGAAAAAAAAATAAAAAAAGAAGTTAGACGAAATGGTTGTCTCTCTTCTTGAATCCTTGAAGTCGAGAAGCAAAGAGCGTATCGTCGTCTCATTGTGTTCGCCTAAGCACGACGTATCGTTACGTAAGCTTATCATTCCTTATCTCGATCATCATCCTCCAAACGATCTTTTGATTTAGACTCGCACGTTTTAAGATTTAAGACTAAGTTGCGCCTTCGGATATCAAATTCTTATTTTCTCTCCTACGAGAATTTACGATACTAGGAAAATTACCTTAAACGATATTTGTCAGTGGTCAGAAAAAGAACGCTGACGTCATTTTCCAGCTGCCAACGAATTTATTTACGTTTCTCATTTTCTCAAGCATCTCGAAGGACGATGAGATAAATCAAAACGTAGCTACGCTGCTTTTCCTTTCTAAATTACAAAAAAATGTAAAAAAAAAAAAAAAGAACCTAAAAGACTATCATTCACGCGCTATTTCGCTAATGAATTATACGAATATAACGTCTTTGTGTTACGAATATTTCTTAACGAATATTTATTTTTCTTCTCTCTCCCTCTCTCTTTCTCTCTCTCCCTCTCTTTTATTTCATATCTGAACGTGCATCGTTTTCGATTTGAACGTTTTAACATACAATTGTTTTCAACGTCGTTGATTCAATCGTTTTCTTTTTATTCGCGAAGGAAATAGATTTTTTCTTTTTCTTTATATTCTTCTCCTTCTTCTTCTTCTTCTTCTTCTTCTTTCATTCGACTCCACGAATCGTTTCTACGGAAAAATGTCAATGGATCAACGAGCTTGATCTACCAACGTTGAATCTCAATTAATTCTAAACGAAGCCGAAGTGTAAGAAGAAGAACTCGAAGGAATACCTACGTTCGCTTCGATCTTTGCTAGAATCTTATTGATATTCGAATCGTTTTTCTTTCTTCGACGAGGACTATAGATCAACTTTCAATCGTTTTAAGACTGCAACGGATAAATATTTTTTCTTTCTTTCTTTCTTTCTTTCTTTCTTTCTTTCTTTTCTTTTTATTGATAAGATTCAATCTCGTTTTTTCACGTCTCCTTTCTTTTTTCAAGTCTTTCGATTTGAAAGTAAACGCACAGAGTTTTAAGAGCGAGTAAAATCAATTATCAAATACGCGATGAAACTTTGAAAACTTCTCAATCGAGAAATTTTCTTCTGACAAAGGATACTCTTCCTTATGTGATATATTTCGATCGAATGGTATTCCTCGATGGTTACGTGCACTTTCGAGGATATGATCGTAACGGTACGTTAGAGTATTCCTTGAGAATCAAAATGAATTTCGATTTCCGTTTGGACAAACGAACATTGTCATTGCAGTTGACCGGCCGTTTAACAACTGCACGAAGTACGCGAAACGCGATAGGAATATCCTATGACAGTAGATCGACCGGAAGAAGTTCGAAGTGGTTTCGACGAACGTTCGATACTTGACATCCAGAAGAGTCCCTAGGCGAACGTATACGTAAGTAACTATATACGTATGTAGCTTTTGCTCTTTCGAAAAGTCAAACGGCGAAGGTCTCGAATTAAGACTCGACGGAAGATACCTTAGTTCGAGGAAATGAATTTTAAATTGAAACGAACGTTGTCTTTACTATTCTATTAAAAAAAAAAAAAAAAAAAAAAAAAAAAACGAAGAAAAAAGAAATTCATCAGAATTATCCCTAATAATAGATCCCTTTATTCCTTTAAACCCGATTATACACTTTGATGCTGCGAAAAGATATTAATCATTTTTTATCGAACGAAAAGTAGGCAAAAAAAAAAAAAAAAAAAGAGGGAAACATATTAATAGAAAAAGGTAAATTTTACTCGAGCGAATGAAAATTATCGTTAAATGAAATTATCTACAAAATGGCTGACAACTTACGAGATATATACGCGTACGAATATATCCGTGTAATACGCTCGTTAATATCTTATTAACGA
Source organism: Vespula pensylvanica (assembly GCF_014466175.1). NCBI lineage: Eukaryota > Metazoa > Arthropoda > Insecta > Hymenoptera > Vespidae > Vespula > Vespula pensylvanica. The sequence continues at coordinate 9,845,645 of NC_057687.1, read as the reverse complement.
AGCGAATGATTTTTATGTAAACGAAAAAGTGACGCTTACAAGATGAAAAGGAAGAGAGGAAAGGAAAGAAAAGAGAAAAAAAAACTGACCTAATTAAGAAACAAATTCTCACCGTTCTCTTCTAGGAGCCTCGCCTGATCGATAATCGATCGTTAATCTTTCAACTTGACGGTCAAAGAAGAAAATTTTTAAAACAAAAAGAGAAAAAGAAAAAAACTGATATACACAAGAACTGACTAGATTGATTCACGAGGCACTCGTTCGAGAGTTCTCGTTCGCGATCGTCGATGAGAGATGACGGTGATCTGTCTTTCGATCTCGAACGGAGTACCGGCTTTTCACTTTCTCGTTCGCGGATCGACTGACGGATATCGTTGTAAGCAACTCGAACGATCGTCGTCGTCGTCGTCGTCGTCGTCGTCGTCGTCGTCTGTGCACCTGTCCGTCGTCATACACTGATACTAGTACCTACTTTTGTATTTGTGTATATCCGTGTCCAAGTATACACTGTTTGCTACCAGCAGAATCGTACCTTGTATTTGCAGTCACCGATTGTCGATTTTCTGGTGGGAGTAGTCATGATATACCTTAGCCCCGTGACGTCATTACTTGCCACGGACCAACAATTACTTGATAGAGCAACGAAAGTTGATATTAATTCTCTGCTACGAACGATCGTAATAAAAAAAAATAAAAAAGGAAAAAAAAAGGAAAGAAAAAGAGAAACAATTTCCTATAAAACTGTCGTTTGCAACACTTTTTTTTACATTTAACGATAAAATAAGAATGTTCCTTTCTTGGGTCCTATAATTCTTTTTTGTTTATCTCTTTCTTTCTCTCTCTCTCTTTCTCTCTCTCTTTATTTTTTTCATGTAATTCTAATCCTCGATCGAATTTTTTCTTTTCTTTCTTTTTAATCGATCGGATAAAATCATCTCAAAGGACTTATCTCGTATTTCGTTCTCAAAGACCAGAACTCCCAGAGGATTAATGTTCGCACATCCGAAGTAGTGATTTAGAGTATTAGTGGTTGCCTCTCTAGATTATCGTACAATTTTGTTTAAACCTCTATATAAAATACTATTTATAGAGAAATACTGTAGATAGAATCGTATTTTACCATAAATAGAGAGATAGAAGATCTGATTTTCTTATTTGCATTCATGTCAAGCTTTAAAATTCAGTTGAAATTGAGGTCGTGAGGTATGGCGTAATAGCAAATAAAATCGGACATGTTAATCCGTCATAATTCGTCGTATAGAATTGATTAACTTTTTAATCGGGAAATTAAGAATCGTTTGTGTTTTCATCTTACAAATGTTTTAAGAAATATTTAAAGAAATTAAAATATGTACATTTCAAGAAGACAGAGACAGGGAAAGGACGCAGATAACATATCATTATTCTAGACATTGACTGGTCTCGTGTCACGGGCATCAACCGTACTCAATGTCGAAGGTCGACGAAACTCGTGGAATCATTGTTGATTAACTATGAGTCTTTGAGGGTCAAATATATAAATGGCCATGTGCCACATTTGTCTGTTTTAACAAGGACCACTTTTGCGCGCATTACTTGCATTACGTCGACGAGAGGATTCGAGTCATAAAATTAAGTAATCTTATATATTATTATTTAATATCTCTGAATCATCTCACAATTAACGTATTATGTATAATATGCATAATATGCGGTTATTCTTTTTCTTCCTTTTTTTTTCTCTTTCCTTTTTTTTTTCTTCCTTTTTTTTCTTTTTTTTTTCATTACATCACAGGAAGTTCCAACGTCGAAATAATTTGTTTAACGAAGAAAAGAAGGGAAAAAAGGAGAAGAAAAAAAATAAGATAGGCACATATTCTCATTCGAACAAATATAATATGAAATTCTCGACTCTGAGATTAGAAAATTTGCCCTCGAGATGTTATTTTTCGAAAGTAGGATCCTCCTCAAGAAAGTAAAAAGAAGAAGAAAAAAAAAACAAGATAGAACAAAATTTTAAGTGCAATAAATAAGAATATAAATCGGCCAACGAGCGAACTCGTAGAAGCGTGATGGGAATGACAATGTTGAAATTAAGCTATCGCTTCTTCCTTCTAAAATTAAAAAAAAAAAAAAACAAACAAACAAACAATATGAATTTATTACCATTATTATCGCAAATCGTTCCAAGTTGGAACTTCTTCCGATATTTCATATCTTTGATAATCGAAAATTCAGAAAGATGTTGATTCGAGTTATCGAATAAATAATAGGATCCATCGAAGGAAAATAGAAATTTTTAATCTATAGGAAACGAAACGACAGCCATTTATTTTCAGAAGGTTTTATCCTTCGCTTTTTCTTCGAGCTTTTCTTGAAACCGGATTTGGCGATATCTTAACAGTTTTCAGGATATTTAAAAAACCTGACACCGTGTCAAGGACACGAGAGCAGCATGCGGAACGACGAAGTTGTTTTACGTTTATCGTATTCCCGACGCCAACCGAGCATATTTTCCATTCGAGTTCCGAGGTGAAAATCGGATTTGTGTTAAGCAGAAAATGTCGTTTGGTCGGTGTTAATTCGAGCATGACTCACGACGAGTTTTTAAATTTAAACTATCGCCTATGACGTTTTTCTTCCTTTTTATTATTATTATTATTATTATTATTATTATTATTATTATTATTATTATTATTATTATTTTATTCGTTAATTCTATCAATAATATTTTTGTTTCGGGAAGTAATTTATTTCCTGGTACGAAATCAACGTTCCGATGATTATTGTAAATTTTGTTAGCCTGCGTGCTGTAATAATCAGTATAATTAATCAAATAATTCATAACATTCATTAAATTGTTATGATACAACAATTCAAAGCGATTGCCATGAAATAAAGTCAAGAGCAGTATACATTAATTCTTTTTTTTCTCTCTTTCTCTTTTCTCTCTCTCTCTCTCTCTCTCTCTCTCTTTCTTTCTCTTTCTCTTTCTCTTTTTCTCTATTAGTAATTAGTACAAAATAGATATTTATATAAGTACAACGGCAAAGCGGAGACGCAAGGGGAATATGGATAATTAGCGAACGGGATACTCTAATTGGCTCGGAGCGTATTCGTATAGTATTATACTAACAATAAGATACATACTCTTGTCCCACTTTTCTAACAAATCGCTTGTGAATCGTATAGCGTGGTTATGTTAGTAGAAAGATTAAAAAATATATATATATATATATATAAAATAAAATAAAACAAAAAGAAGAAAAAGAAAAGAAGATCCTCCTTCGTTAATTAAAAATATCTTTCGAAGGAAGAGAAAGAGATATTCGATGAATATTTAATTCTAATACTTCTTTCTCTTTTTTCTTTTTCTTTTCTTTTCTTTTTTTCTTTCTTTCTTTCTTTTTTTTTTTTTACGTGTTACCCTAATAGATGCCGAAAGAAATTTTCTGGTTCGTTAAAGAAAGAAGAAGGGATTGAAAATGTCTCTTACGATTCACTATAAATTTCTTTCATCCGGTATAAGTTTAAATACATGCATACATACATACATACATACATACATACATATGTATATATGTGTAACGAATGTGTTCAACGAATCGAAAAGCTCTCTAGCGGCCAATGTCACGCGAAACCACGAATAAGAAAGTAACCATAACACACACTCTGGGTTGGGTGCTATTTACTCTTCTACTTCTGTGCAAGATACGACACTTTCCTACGTGTCACTCTACTTCCATTCTTTTTTTTTTTTTTTTTTTACTACTTTATCTCGAGTATCCATTTCGTTATACCACATATTCCTCTTTCTTTTTAGCTTACCTCTCTGTCTCTCTCTCTCTCTCTCTATATATATATATATTTTTTTTCTTTTTTTCTATCTGTACTTTAACTTTAAATAATTTTCTTTTATTTTAACCTTTACATTTTCGCAGAGAAACTAATCTCTAATTAGCAATAAGCTTAATTAATATCCTTTATATCATTTCATTCTAATCTTTCTACCTAGTTTGTCAATTAAAATCTATATATATATATACAATATAAAAATTTATATACATAGTCGTATATATCCCATTGCTATTCCATAATTTCATAATTAAGAAGAAAGGAGGATTACGTTAGCTGCTAGCTTTTATCACTTTCTTAATTACTTGGAATAATTTGATACGTTCTAAAGATAAACTCGATGATCGTTATACCGATCTGAGATAAAAATAACGGAGATTTTTTGCAGAGCATTAAGAAAGATCTTTTTATGGAACGAGAAAATCTTATTAGAGAAGACGACAACTATCTATCTAAATATCTATCTATTTATCTATCTATCTATCTATCTATTTATATATATAGTAGACAACCAATTGTAGAAAACTAGCTCGACTTTTCCAACTTAACAACGTCAGACGTTCATCCTTCTATTTAATCGCTTATATCGTTATATCGCACGCTTTCTATGACGGGTTAATGAAACGCGTTCACTTTTTATACTTACATACATCTTAATATTTTCAAGACACGGGTTATAAACTGTTCCCACCGGCGAAATTCAAATGTTCGATTTGCTCGTTGAAAGTACGGAACTAGAGTACTTTTTGAAAGTACGGTATCGAGGAACTGATGATAACTCTTCCGTGAGTAGGTCGCACCGAACCGAATGTAAATTTACAAATCGAAAGATCACAATCGATATAAATCGATCTCCCGTGGTCTCTCCGTTTGATATTTTTCCGATTCCATTTTTTTTTCTCTTTTTCTTTTTTCTGTTTGATTTTTTCAAACAGATAAAACACCGAGAGATCTATTTTATTCGATTTATTTTTGTTTAATCAGTCTCGATATAACGATAAAAAAAGGAGCCTCGATATCGCGTGCTTACTCGGAACAAACTGGAAACAGAAGCAGGCAACTACCACCCTACCCAGTGTTTTCCTTTCGAAACGATGAATCACGATGTTGTCAGGGGTAACCACAGTGTTCCATGCGAAACGAATGTACTACAGTCACGTGTAACACTCGAGGAACCCAAATGACCCTTCACCTGCCGTCATTTGAATCACCTGGCAGCAAAGGTACGAGTAGTAGTCGGTCGAAGAGTCGACTTGTGTGCTGCAGCCTGTGATTCACGAGTTACGATCGCTCAAAAATCAGCATGCACACGAGAAACATATATTTCTTAACCTGACGTTTAAACCATTTGTGTTAGAACCGATAAAAAAAAAAGAGAAGGAAAAAAAAAACTCAGCAATAACAGTGACCATTGCCGTACGACTTAACGCGAACGCCCTTTAACATTTTCTTATCGTAGATTTGAATATAATTTATCGAATGTACACCAAGTAAATTCAGAAATCGATTATTCAAATCGGTGATCACTTCGTTTCGCATCGATGATTTTCTGTTTCTCAAATCGCGTCGTACGATTCGAAAATTTATTCTTCGAACTACGAAGTTTTCGGTCTTTGGAGAAGCAATTAGGAAGTTCGGTACAAGACGATTAAACTCGATTACTTGAAACGTCGTTAAGGATTCCACGTGGTCACCGAGCCGCACTTTATCGTTGAGAGAACTACTCGAGAGAGAAATTAATGGTTACCAGAAACCAGACGTGAAAGCAAGAAGTAATCCGAGATGGAAAGAAACGCAATATCGAACCCATCGATATCTATGACACAGTCGGAGGTGTTTCGTGAAATGAAAATCTCGATTGAAATTTCTTGCTTTCGTTATCCCATCAAATTATTTTCTTTCTCTCTCTCTCTCTCTTTTTTCTCTTTTAGTTTTGTTTCTATTTTTTCTTCCTTGTTATTTATCCCTTTTTCTTCTTCCACTTTATATCGGTGATAGAAAACGCGTACGAGCGTTTTATAAAAACTTGAACCGACGGGAGTCCGCTCATTTATAGAAATTTTCTTACGCATACACTTCGATTATCATAAAAGCCAATTGGACGAGTTCATCGCCGAATTATCATTTCGTTTTAGATACAGAGATTTTAATCTATATCGTTCGATTTCCAGGAATAAGTAAACTAAAGTAAACTATACGAATTTTATTTTACGACGCTCGTATTAGTTATATCTGTACGCTTGTAACCATTCTTATCGGTGCGCATCACGTTCAAAACTTGTTTCCCCTTCAATGGTTATAGAGACTATCGAAATATCACGAACTGAAAAGTTTTCCAAGCGGAAGAAGAGGCCAGATATATAATACGCTTTCGGTCTTTGGAGAGAACCTGTTCTTACCTAATCTATCTATCAAACTTAATATTTTCTACGCTTGGAAGATGCCAACCACCACTATCATCCCCACCAACCCTCCTACCCCCTCTAAACCTCCCCACCGTTCATCACCCCCCACCCACAACCACTATCTTCTTTTACGTAATCATTCGCCTTCCTTTTTTACTACGATAGAAAAATAACGTCGTTGGCAGTCGCAACGTATATACGAGTCGTGTAACGAACTCATTATTACGTAAACGAGAAGATCCTTTTGCGGATTCTAACAAATTGATTCTAAGCCGTAATACCAATAGATACGAACCAAACGATTTTAATCACGTCGGTGCGAAGAGTGAACAAATTTCATGGACTTTCCTTTTATCGACAAGATAGATCGAATGACGAGAAAGAAAGAAATCTCGAGATCGTTTCTTACGACTTGAATTAAAACGATCCTTGTCTCGTCTCGGGTTTAAAAACTTAAAAGTAGAATTGAATGATCTTAGATTTTATATAGGTGAAAAGACCTTTATATACGTACGTACATACGTACATGTATGTATTTGTATGTATGTGTTTGTTTGTGTATATAGAAATGAGAACGCAAGAGACCATGGGAAATTTTTAGATAATAATCACTTTTCCACTTTCACATGGATATGATGTAGGTAAATAAATATGTTGATGATTTTATATAATTTATGAAAATATATGGAGACACGTTAACTGTCTTCGTTAGAACAGTTTTATTTTAATTTTGTAAGAGTCTAGGTTTCGAGTTAATCGAGAATGAATTTAAAACGGAAAATCCTTATTCGCCGAGAGATTTACCACGGTAAAGGTATCTATGAGCCATCGAAATTTTCCTACGCAATTTCCCCAGAGACTTGAAAAGTACTCGGCCACGATTTCTCCCTATGGATACTTATTATATTTTAGTATTCCTTAGCACAAAGAAACTCGAGTGAAATTTTGAAAAGGAGTCTGTTTGCTCGTCACTTTTATTTTATCGTGTCTCACTTTTTCTTTTTTCTTTTATTTATTTCTTTTTCTTCTCTTTTTTTTATCTCCTTACAATCAAAAACTTTTCGAAAATGATTCTATTAATATGATGCATCGGGCAAAGAGAAGAGTTCGGTTTATCAACTACTTAAAGAAAAAGAGAGAAAAAAAGAAGACATAGAAAAAAGTTACAAAGCCGTACACTTAGCGATATTCGAAGGAGACTACGCTTTAAAATAATAAAATAAAGAGTAAAGTCAATGGAGAGAAAAAAAAAGAAAATAAAATAACGCAAAAAACTCTCAACTGTGAGAGATATTTTTCGAATACGTTTTCCTTTCACGAATTTTGCGAATATGAATAAAAAAAAAAAAAAAAGAAATAAAAGAAAAAAGAAAAGAAAGATAGAAAAAAAAGGAGAAGAAAAAACGAGACGAAGAAAAAGTAAACAATTTCGTTGATCCAGGTTAAAAAAAAAAAAGAAATCAAAAAATTTGATATCGAGAAAAATACATATACAATTTTAATAACTACGTTATGAAGAAAAATATTATCTCCGAGACTAAAAAAAAAAAAAAAAAAAAAAAAAGAAAAAAAATGAAAAGATTAAAATTAAGAGAAATGTTTAATGTGTTACCTGTTCAAGTTGTCTTCCGGCTCACGATCGACGAATTCCATCGTGACTTGATAATAAACTATCTTAACAACGTACATCGTGAAAATTAGCGCGCGACTATGCGTGCGATCTCTTGCAAACTGACATTTCGTTTACGTTCGTTCCGTTCTTTTTTTTTTTTCCTTTCTCTCTCTCTCTCTGTTTCTGTTTTTCTTTTTTTTTTTTTCTTTTTCTTTTTCGAAGCTTTCGGAACACGGAGTGACGGAAAAAAGAGAGAAAGAGATCGAAAGAGTCCAATAGAGAACTACAACAAGCGGCTTTCCACGCCGTCGACGAGAATGTTTTTTCAAGGTGCGTGTGACAAATTTATATATACATATATGTGTGCATAAATACATGTATTATTCTTTGTTTTTTTTTCTTTTTTGTTTGTATCGTCTGAGTTTAACGTGTGACGCGTGGTTTGTTCATATATAAGTGTGTGTGTGTGTGTGTGTGTGTGTGTGTGTGTGTGTGTGTGTACATGTGTGTGGGTGTATGTTGGTGTATATGGGTATATATGCGTGCATGATTGCCATACACGTGTACATTGAAAACGGATATCCTGCGTTCCGCTACCTTTACCTTTCCCCCCACGTTCAACTTTGATGCTCTTTCATCCGAGTTACTATACACACATACACGAACACGTACATAAAAGTATATTACTATATACGAACTTCGCTAATTATCAGTTCCTCTACGTTTACCCCTTGCATTTATATACATACATCGAACGATTGAAATTCCTCTTTCTTTCTTTTTTTTTTGTGTGTGTTTTCTTTTGTCTTTTTCTTTTCTTTTTTTGTTAGACCAGATCGACTTAAGAAAAATTACTTTTGCGCGAATTAATCGAGTGAATAAATTTCACGTAATTCTTTTTATCTTATCCGAATGACAACGACGATTGACGCCGAATTAAACGATTGAAGGAAGATGGAAAAGGAAAAAGAAAAGAAATCTGATTAAAATTCAAACGAGATCGAGGGATTTATAAGTACGATAAAAATTTATAACGATAAAGAGAGAATAAGAGATAACGAAAATCCTCGCAGTTGTAGAAACCGTATAGATAATTTTAATGTACGTTCAATGGATAAACGAGTTGTGGTTAATCTATTAGAATATTATTATATAATTATGATCGATTTATAGATGAGATTAACGTAGATATTCCGTTCTCGAAATATTATCTATAGAGATATATATATATATATATATATACATTTTATATATCATACATTATGTCTGTGTGGATAAATGCACGTGAGGTATGATAATTGTTCCGAAAAAAAAAAAGAAAAGAAAAGAAAGAGAGAAAAATGGGCAAAAAACATTTTCCTTCATAAGAGAACGAATTTTGATATGAAATTAACGTGAAAATAAATGCACGATAATTTCGAGTTCGTCTTCGGTTCTTCGTGAAACTACGAATTTCTCTGGAACTTTAGAATGTTTGTTAATTAGCGAAACGTATATATATATATATATATATATATATATATATATATATATATAAAACTTTTGTTATATGCTCCGTGGAAATGAATTTATTCGGGTTTAAAACGAAATATAGAAATGAACCTAGAACGGAGACGAACGATATTAATCGATGAAGCACGTTCATAAAAAACTCGATGAATAAAAAATCACGATTTATATCTGTGCGATTAGAAATATATATATATATATTTTTTTGTTAAGTATATATATATATATATATATATATATATATATGTACGTATCGTATATTTCTATATTAGCCATTGTATTCCGGGCGCACAAACGAGAACTTATTTGCTTTGAAATTTCGACCTGGAATCGACGGAACAGATGTTCTTCGCAAATCGATAAACTCGATTGTATTCAATTAAATCAAACTTCATCGTCGTAAATCGTTGCAATTAAAGCATAATGTCCGATTACAATCGTCATTATGAAGTAGGAAGGAGCTATCGGCAAATCGATTTAACGGTACAAAGTGATAATTCTATATTCAAGAATTATTTTAAAATAGGGTCGGTCGTTCGTCTATCTCTAGAAAAGTCTTACGAACGATATATATCTTTTGAAGAAGAATTTTAACGGTTCGTATCTTCGTTTAACTAAACGCGAAGCTTCTATACGAAGTTCGCGTAATTAGACCAAAACCGTCTTAATAAGCAACTGCTACGACCGTTGCAGCGAGCTCTACTAATTAAATATTAATCATTACCAATCGTAACGCGATATATATTCGCGAGAGAAAGAAGAAGAAAAAAAGAAAAGAAAAAGGAAACAAATATTAACGCTCTAGCTAATAATATTCTGGATTTTAAATATTCACGATATATGTATTGTGATAACACTCGCGAAAATGTAAAAGAAAAATGTCGCTGTTATATTATATTTAAGAAACAAAGTAAAAAAAAAAAGTAAAAAAGAAAATCAAAAAGTACTCGTAGAAAAAAAATCGAAATAGAAGGTGGCTGAATGAGAGAATGAAAAAGTTAAAGAAAATGGCATGCAAATTGTAGAAACGTTTAAGCGACGTGTAACAGGCATTAAGTATAATAATATGATGGTACTGCGTCGGAAAGTAGGTGTAAATGAATTCGCGTCTGGCCAAAGGAATTTAGCGCTTCACCGATGATGTATGGATAATGTATGTATGTATGTACTTAAATACGTATGTATGTACGTGTAAAACGTGTACTTTATTGGCGTGAAAAAGAACACTTTGAAGAAGGAAAAAAGAAAAAAAGAATAAAATTATCACTCACCGATAGCATCTTTGCCGTTGCCTCTCGTGAACCCATAAAGCTTCCCCAAGACTATGGGTACCACTCTGCACTCCGCCCATGGTCGATTCTCGTAAACGAGGAGACCTATCGTAAATCCGTAACCATTAGAATCCTAGGAAAAGCTGTTATAGATACTGCGTATACGTGATCGCATTTCTCTTCCTTTTTTCTTTACCAAGTATCGATTTTTTTCCATATTTCTTTTTTTTTTTTTTTCCTTATTTTTCTCTTCACTTTGTTTCTTTTCTTTTTTCTTTTTCTCTTTTTTTTTGCTTTCTTTTTTTATCTTAGTAGAGCTTTCGTCTAAAAAATTTTTTCTATGTTGTTTTATCAAAAAAAAGAGAAAAAAAAAGGAAAAAGAAAGAAACAAAGTTTTTAATAAAAATATCAAAATCCTGTATGAAGGAAAACAAATTGATAGAGAACGTTTTCTTCTCTTCTCTCTCTCTCTCTCTCTCTCTCTTTTATTTATTTATTTTTTTTTTTATTTTTACTTTTCGTTTTAACCATGAAAAATCATATAAAATGTACAGCCGTAATATAACTTCTAAATTGACCGGTAGATGACGCTGTACGCTTGGTATTTCTCACAAGAGATACGTTCGATGGAACGTACATATACCGAACGAGAATTTCAACGATCTTTGTGAACCGAGATTTGTTCCTTAACGTACATTTTTTCGTGAAAGGATCATTACCGCAAGGTTTTGATCCAAATAATATCAACAAAGAAAAACAACTTATTCTCATGGAAGTCTCTTTTTATCAACGAGGTTTCTATTTTTAAGCTTTGATTTCGATGCACGAGTGAAAATATAAAGAACTGATTTAAAGAGAAGTGATTCTCAAAACCGTCTTTGAACTTTCTTATCTCTTTATATATCATTCTCTCCCCATAATAAAACACTCAAAATTTAACATCCATTTGTCCTAAGAAAAAACTGTTCTTTTGACTTTTTCTTCAAAGAAAATAAAAAAAGGGGTTGAACTTTGAATAAAAAAAGACTCTTCTCTCTTATCTTTTCCCGCGTCGACGAACAAGAGTAGTAGTAGAAGAGTAGAAGAAGAAGAAGAAGAAGAACAATAAGAAAGAAGAAAAAAGAAAGAAGAATATTCCGTCGATCTTTTGAAAACTTTTTCTTGCCCCACCAACCAACAATCCATCCACCACCCGATGACTCTCTCACCTCCCGATAGTTTTCGCATTTTTCAAGCACATTAATCTTCTGTTCAAGAAGAACCTTACGCGACAACGTTAGTAGTGTGCCGGTTGAACCTTTGTTACTCCTCACACACACACACACACACACACACACACACACACGATGATGGACGGGAGACCTACCCTTAAAATTATTTTGGCCGATCGATAGCATGCAGAGTCTCTTCGGTTAGTCAATTCTCTTCTTCATTGTGAAACTTTAACGACGAGAGAAAGATATATATATATATTACACACACACACATATATATATATATATTTTCACTAAAATTATTTTATAAAGTGCACGTCACTTATTAATTGGAAAGAATCTTATGACAGACTGACGAGTTGTTGGAAAACTCGAGGTACTAGAGAAGGTTTCCACGGAAGGTTTGCCTGAACGAAAGAGGATGAAGAGGTGTAGTAGTAGAGGAAAGGATTTAAGAAGAAAGAGAGAGGTGGTGGTAAATTTCCTTGCTACTTCCCCACCTTCACAATCTACAAAGAACAACGAGTCCCGAGCCTATCTGGAGACTGTAACTTGCACGGAAGAAAAGTGGGGGGAAAGCGAACTAATTGTCGGACGTTGCCTGTTCGTTAAGGAAACGCAATTAAGCCGAGACCGAAATTTTCTTGCAAGACTTCAACTCATCGAACTCTATCTTACTCTGCTAAAATTTATACGACGACGTAAATACTTCGTTATACGTATGATACATATATTATATTCGTTTGAGTTCATCCCATTCGTTCATTGATCAAAATCCAATTGAATTTTCTATTTCTTAACTTACTTTCTTTTTTTTTTTTTTTATTTGTTATTCATGTGATTCATTTTTCTTGTTTCTTTTTCTTTCTTTTTTTTTTTTTTTTTAATTTCTAATTTTAATATCATTCTTGTCATTTCATTTCACAAAATTCGATTTGATATGATTCGAGCATGTTCGACGATCTTTACCAACATGATTTGTAAGAAAGTGACGATATAATGATTACGTTCGCACTATTGTTGCAGAATGAGTGACGTAAGATCTCGAGTTATATCGGTGTCCGTGCGAGACGAACATGAAATAGAACTATAACGTTACATAGTTCGTTGCCTTCTTTTTTCTTTTCCTTTTTCCCCTTCCTTTTTTTCTTTTCTTTTTTTTTCCTTTCTTTACGATTCAATGCATCCGAGAGAAAGAGAGAGAGAGAGAGAGAGAGAGAGAGAGAGAGAGAGAGAGAGAGAGAGAGAGAGAAGAAGAAGAAGAAGAAAAACACAGCGAGAGAAAGAAAAAATAAAAATTTTTTTCAGGATGAAAACACGATGAATGATTCAAAATTTGGGAATAATCGATCGTTTTTTTTTTTGGAGACAATTCATAAAACAGAAATGTAAGGGGTGGTTAGGATTTGACAGACGTAAACTTCGAAAACCATTCGTCAAATATGATACATACCAGGATATTTTATATTCGTTTTTACTATGGAAAAGACGAATGGTTTTCAGAGAGATTTATAATTTTCACGATTAACTTTGGAATCTTTTTCGATTTTCTAGAAAATCTTTATACAGGGGAAGAACGAAAGAACGCGTCGCGTTCCCAACGTCAACGTAATTTCCTCTCCTTTCGAATAACGTGCCGATATCAATATTAACTTTCATGAACATGGAAATCCTAGTAGGATCAATTCGACGATAATGGAATTCAAATTGAAAATCGTGTCCGTTTCTCGAAATCGTGCTTATATTACGCTTTGGTGGATGGTATACCGATCTTGAATAAAAAAAAAAAAAAAAAAAAAGAAAGAAAAAAAAAGAGATGTAAAAGATGTTTAAAAGGACAGTGTAAAAGATATTTAAAGTGGTTTAAAATTACTTTTAAGAGAAATTCGAAACCTGGAAAGGTTCTTCTGGTATTCTAGAAGTCCGAATCAGTTGGCTGGCCTTCTCTTTTCTTGAATCAGTTGGCTGACCTTTTCTTTTCTCGAATTTCTGTCATAAGATCGAAAATCGTTCCAAAATTGCGGATGCATTCAGAGAGAAAGAGAAAAAGAGAGAAAAAAGAGAGAGAAAAACGATACGTAGCAACACATGCACGTACATGATATTCCTCTACACATATATATACATACATATATATGTGTATAGTATATATATCTACATCTACATCTAGTATATACATGGAAACGTTTTTATACGAGATAGAAAGAGAGAAAAGGACGCGGATCGGCGCTCAGTTCCGTTCTGCTTACAGCGAAACGTTTCACCCTTTCCTCTTGGACCCCCTCGTACGTTTGGTCGTTCGTTTCATTCCGTTCTCCACACTCTGATACCTTCCTCCGTCGTTTCAACGGCTTCTAACCAGGTTAATGCGGCCCCAGGCTCTCGATCATGTTCCCTCCCCTGTTATCACGCGAACGAATAAGCGCGAGCTCGTCAATCAAACTATTTGTGATCTATGTCAAGCAACCTTGTCGTATAACGTATAGTAATATTCTACGTATGTATTTAACTCATATCATCACTTCAAAAATTTACAACGAAATTGTTGAATAGTCGGAGAAAAAAGACATTTTTTTTTCTTTTCTTCGAATTTGTGTTAAGTGGAAATCCTTTTTGTTTTGTTTTTGTTTTTTAAATCTTGTACGAACGCAAATATCGAAGATAATGAAGAAGAAAACGTTCCTTTTTTTTTTGCTTTCTTTTATTTTTCTCCTTTTAGGATTGTTTACTGGGTTTGTTTCGAATCGAAAGCATGAAATTCTTGGAAGAGAAGGAAGAAAAATAAAAACGAAAAAAGACGAGTAAAAGAATCGCGTGAGATATTTTTTTGCATGTTCCTTCTGTTCACGCAAAGTATAGTTTTTGCGTGGCTCGTGCCGATAATCTTCTTTAATCGCCCGAATGTAACTCATTTCCTTAATAAGATTTAATCGTTACAGAACGATTGATCCTTGTTATCATGATTAATTTAAAAAAAAAAAAAAAAAAAGAGAAGAAAAAAATTAGAGATCTCTAACATCCCGTACGATCTTTTTTATTTTCAGTTCGAAACGTTACCGTGACATATCAGAGGGGACTGCCAAATATTACTTTACCTCTGCCATCGAGAAAGGAACGCTGCGTATTCACATTGAAGCCAATAACATGTACCGTCGGTGACTTCCTCGATATGATTAAATTCGAGGATCGTGGTGTCGATCGAGCGATCGTTACGACGATAGGTAAGATCATATATCGATCCTTTGATATTATCAAAAAATAATATCTACATATATATGTATATACACATATATGTATTATATATATATATATATATAAACAACACAATTATAAATATAAAACATACATACATACATATATATATATATATATATATATATATATATATATATATAAACAAATATGGTATTTTTAGATGGTACCCGAATAGGTTCGAGCAACACCATAGAAAATCTTTTGCAAGATGATTTTAAATTAATAATAAACGATGCCGAATACACGGTACAACCTCCTATATATCAGAAACATACCATGGTAAATGAAAATACTTTTACGGTTTATTTACGATCTTATTGAATTTTAAACGCCGATCTCGAATCCTTTCGCTTAATGAATTTCTAAAACATACAGGAAGACATGCAGAAGCTTTCGGACGTGCAAATATTGGTGGGCCAACTTTACGAAACCCTACAGGTACGTGAATACCATGCCGACATGGAGAGACAAGTTTTGGCAGAGTTGGAAGCTATCAAACTGGAGTTAGAACCTTACGAAGAGGTGAGATAAGGAATCTTTAAGACGGATACTGATACTTTCATTCAACAAATATTCTCAAGAGACTTTACTGAAATTTCTATGGTCTCAATACACACACACACACACACACACACACACACAAGTAGATACAATTTCGTTTTCCAATCACGAAGCAAAGATCTGAAACATTTTACGTTGCTTTTCCATTTTCTTTGTGTCATGAATTCACTTAGATCTTTTAGTCTCTCTCTTTCTCTCTCTCTCTCTCTCTCTCTCTCTCTTTTTCTTTCTCTTTCTCTTCCTTTCTTCTTTTCTTTCTATTTAACCATTTCATTCACGAACCTACTTCCTCGTCGTCTTTTTCATTTTCTTTTTTACTTCCATATATAGACCGACGTCATTTCACGTTTGATGCGCGCAGTTAAAAAGAAAATAATCTACTACCTTTTCAGTTTGCTCCAGCTGCTGGCTATTTGCCTTAACATCTTTCGCTCTATATGCACTACGATTATAGCGTTTAGTTTTAGTACGATCGTGTATTCTAATACGATAAAGTTATCAAGTAACGATATTGAATTATATACCCATCAAAATAGATATATATAATACATACCGTCACATCTATGTATATATATATATATATATACACATATATATATACACACATACCATCAGTCTCGATGCCCTTTCACGAACTCTCACATAAATATGTATGCACGTCTGATACACACTTTAACTTCGATGAAATAGAAACTGCAGGAGCTGGAAAATGCAGCTATGAGAAGAGCGAATCTCAATGCTTGGATATGGTTAGTGTTGATGTCCATGCACGCCGGTGGTTTTGCAAGACTAACGTGGTGGGAATATTCATGGGACATCATGGAACCTGTCACTTATTTCGTTACTTATGGAACCGCTGTGGGCTGGTTCATTTATTTCCTTCTGACGCAGCAGGTTTGTTGAAAAATTTTTACGATATAAATGTTATCATTGTTAGAAAAAAAAAAAAAATAAAGAAAAAATCGATACGAACGTATTTCTATAATCGTTAATTAATTTATTTCGGTGTATATCTACAGGAATACGTACTACAGGACGTAGTGAACAGACGGCGTTTGATAGAACTTCACAAAAGAGCGAAACAGGTCGGACTAGATTTGAACGCGTACAATCGATTGAAGGATCGTGCATACGAATTGGAGGGTACACTGAAAGTGATTCGTGGTCCTTTATACGAAAGAAAACTCGAGATGAAACAAAAGAGAATAAGATATACCTCGAGCAGCTCAAGATCGCCTAGTTCCTCGCCTAGTCCAAGTCCAAGTCCAAGTCCTAGTCCTAGTCCTGAAAGAGACGTTCCTAGAACGTCAACAGCAAAGATCGACAAAAGAGAAACATCGAAGACACTCGAGTACGATAAGTTTAGATAAGTTTTTGATTCCAGTTACGAATCAAACAGGTCAATCACCGACGTAAGAACGTCAACGATTGTTGTTTTTTTGTGAACTGTAAAAATTAATCTTATTGAGGAGGAAGGGGAAGAAGAAGATGAAGAAGAAAAAGAAGAAAAAGATTGAAACTAAAGGAAAAGAGAAAATGGGAGGAAAGAAAAAAGAAAAAAGATCAAATACTCCTGAGTGATTAATAAACTAGCTCGGTCAAATTATCAGGACGAGTACCTCTAGGAAATTGAGAAGCTGAGTACGAAGATATTTACGTGATTATTCAAGTCTTTTTTTTTCTTTTTCTTTTTTTATTTTCTTTTATATATATATATGTGTGTGTGTACGTGTATGTATGTATATATATATATATATATATATATATATATATATATATAAAAGAGAACTTAATCGACTAGAATCTTCGTCGCAGTCTTCCGTGTCCGAGCCGTATATATATTGACGGCGTTCCTCATCTCAACGACTTTAATATATAATTATTATTATTATTATCATTATTATCATTATTATCATTATTATCATTATTATTATCATTAATATTATTATTACTATTATTATTACTATTATTATTATTATTATTATTATTATTAAGAAGAGGCCTGCACGTTTGCTGCACGGTTGTGATAGATTCAAAGGAAATAATAAGGATGAAAATGAATAGAAAGAAATCGTACGCGATGGTGTCTTCCGTGTTTTTCGTCTTCGCCGTGATTAATCTAACTTGTGTAAGTCGAAACGATTATGCTGTAAATTCGCATAATCGACGGACTATTCTTTCACGATGCATCGAAATCTCTATTAAATTTAATCAACCGTAACCGGAAGATTCGTTTAATATTTTAACTTCTAATTCGATCGCTGAAACAAGCCAGCTTTTTAATGTAATTATTTTTGTGAATTTTATAAAACATATATATGTGTATATGTATGTGTATATCCATACACATGCACACACACACACACACATATATATATATATAAAAATATTCTTTTAATTTCGTACAATTGTAAAACGAAAATTTAACGATTTTATTCTCTAAATATATACAAGTTACAATTTTAAATGTATTAGACGAGGATCGATGATCAGCTCATATGCTTGATATGTGATAATCGTCACGTCATTGAGAATTACACGCTTATGTTCCTATAGATTTTTAACTTGATTAAACCGCGATGATTCTCATTTGCTGATCGTCGATCAATGACGATGTAAATGAATGAAGACACTACGAATTTCTGTAAAGCGATCTCACACGCCTAAATAACTATGTTAAATGTATGTACTTATATATATATATATACACACACACACACACACGCACACTCACGGCCACAAACACACATACACATACACTTTTTATCGAATGACGACACCTTCTTTCTTTCTTCGTTCTATTTTCTTTTTCTCTTCTTTCTTTTCCTTGTCGTTTCCGCGCACCACGTTGATATTTAATAAAAAAGAAAGAGGTGTTATATGAAATTGTTGATAATTAAACGTGTATCCGTTATTTATAAATATTAAACGTTAATGTTAGTATCGCGCGCGCCATTACACGATAAGAATACAAAGCTTCGTATTTGATTATCGAACATACGAAATCTGATTATTATTTCTCTAACTATCGTTATATCCTATTTTTGTTCCAAGTGACAAAATGAAAAGTACATATTGCCGTTTGTATGGATTACATCTATGTCATTAACTATCCTATAACATTCTGGAATATTTTCCATGAAAGTATCGTACGTATGACTAAACGTTGAAAGTAGATTACTATTAGAATCTCTAAGGAACTTTTTCTCGCTTTCGTAAAAGTCTCCTCCTAACATTCTATCCGTCCGTAATCGTGAAGTCACTACCGTGAAATACGATGGGATCACTCATATTAACGTTTCTCTCTCTTTCTCTCTCTCTCTCTCTTTCTCTTTCTCTTTCTCTTTCTCTCTTTCTCTCTTGTTGGAAGAAAATAAGAAGAAGAGGAAATAATTACGCCCCCTCCGTTGTACTTATTTAACAGAGTAATGTATGTAACGAAGAGCTGTGATTATTTTATCATTCTTCTTAATCGAAAGTATAAATAATTTTCTCCAAACTTTTACCTCGACGATGCAATACGGCAATATGATTAATTATCTCTTTCGCTGAAATCATTGTTGTTGTTGTTGTTGTTATTATTATTATCTTTTTTTTTCCTTTTCTCTCTCTCTCTCTCTCTCTCTCTTTCTTTTTTCTTTCTTTTTTCTTTTTATTTAATTAAGAAATTGTTATCCAGAGACGAGATTGATGAAGCGAGTGAATCGTTGACGAAAGATCGATCTGTCAATCGATCGTCCGTGACGGAAATCATCCATCTGTCAAGCTGCTATTATAATTCTATTGATCTTTCCTAATTATTCTAATCCTATAAATCGCTTGAAAAAGAAAAGAAAGAAAAGAAAGGGATGAAATAAATAATAGATCATCCGTTCCTTTTTATAGGCACGTCCCTCTATTAGACTCATGTTAAAGACACGTTTTGGCACGGGATTGAGAAAGAAAGGAAGAAAAAAAAAATAATAAAAAAAGGAGAAAAGAAAAAGATATCAATGAACGATGAGAACAAAATAATTACGATTTTACAGACGAATAAACGTAGGGGCTTTGCAAAAAAAAAATAATAATAATAATAAAATCGAGTATTCTCTACTACGGCTTGAAAATGTAAAACAGAAATTGTTCTTGATGATATAGAAAAATGTATCGAATCGAATATTTGAAGTAGACACACAATTCGACGAGAAAGTTTTAGGTATTTATGGAAAAATCGAAGAGAGGAAAAAAATAACGTAATAAAAACGCTTGTAAGCACGTTGCACGCGTCGCGATTAAGGAAAACACAATTACACGCGCGTAGACGAACCCGTAATCTTTTAGTGCCAATTTAACGATCTATTACTATCTCTGCGTCCAACATTCTTGATATACCTTTGAATCCAGAGAGTCTGATTGAGAATTTGTAAGAAACAAAAAGGAGGTAGGGAAAAGGACGTGATAATTTGATTATAATAGGGTGAACAAGCGTCGCTCGACGTGCGTTTATGCAGACGGAATCGTCGATCCTCGCAGAGCCATATTTATTACCCGACAAAATTTTTTACAATCGTTATAAAAGATTTCGTATATGAAAGATTTTTGTACATATATATAAAGAAGAAGAAGAAGAAGAAGAAAAAAAAGAAATAACAAATACGAATTGTGTATAAATATATAAATATATATATATATATACGCGTATCCCGTTATTTTACAAATGGATCTTGTTGCGCCGATTTTCGCTGAGCTTATTATTATATTGTACGAATGCCTAAACAAGAAAGGAGAAAAAGAGAAAAGAAATAGAAAAAAAAAAAAAACAATAAGAAAATAAAAAGGAAAGGAATTCTTAAATCGATAAATAATATTATATTAATTGAATGAGAAATGAATTGCATTTAATATCGTTGTATATAATATATCTATTTATTAATTTTGATCGATTCTCTGATCATATATATATATATATATATACATTAGCGTGCGTATGGAATTGTATAAAAAATTTGTGAGGAAAAATTGCACAATTGTTACACGCCGATGATACTCAGTTGTAGCTTTACGGATATTTGTGTTTAAATCGACAACAATTTTTCTGTAAATCACTACCATTAACAAAATTTTCTTTGTCATTTTTGTTTGTTTTTCTTTTCTTTCTTTCTTTCTTTTTTTTTTTTGTTTTTTTTTTTAAAGACACGACTGTAACCATCGATGAAATTTTACAGCGCTTGTTATTTATTGTTGAAGAAGGACATTTATCGTACGATATTTCTCGTTACCATGTATAATGGTGTGCGCTGAGAGAAAAGAAAAAAAAGAACAAAATGTTTTATCGATTACGGTCGTTTCAAAAACGCTTCGTGATGTTTTTTCGTATGTAAATAATTATTCTGATATATATATATATATAAATACATATATATATATATACATATACATATATTTATTCAATTCAGAGTTCTGCTGTGATGTACGTCCATGTACCTACTTCTATATAAAAGAAAAGAAAAAAAAACAGAAATACAATGAAATATATATACATTTAAAATCAAAAATTATAAATCAAACTATTTTTTTGAAAATGGCCTATCCTCAAATTTCTTTTCTTATTATTGTATTAAAGTTGTTCATCCGTCGCATGCTGATAAAGGGTGTTTATTCAGTAACAAGTACTTTCAGTAACAAGTAGGAACAAAATATTAAATACAAACGCGATTAACTAAAATTGGTTATACATTTCTCTATACACGTAATTTATAAATCGGATTAATGCGTAACACATTTTTGTATGTAGTAATATTAGTGATTATTTTTATAATCCGAAGACACGTTACTTGAAAACTATTTCTTAATTATACGTTCATTTTGATCGATAGATTTACGCGCAAAGGAATATCGAAGAGATTACTCATTTCTAATCATAAATTAAATTTTAATATTATTTAATAACAATAATTTTTGTAGTTTAAATTTCCATTTAAAGATCACAAATATACGTACATTTTCAATTGTATTTTATATAAACATAATATAACGTGTGCGTGTAAACATTAGCCTTTGTTCATTTGAAATATTCTATATAGATCGATAAAAGTCACGTGATTATATCAGAAATCAAACAACCAATCAGAACGTAGCTATCTTAATATTGCCTTCATTTACGCGGCAGAAGTCGACCGTAATGGATCTCCCGTAAGTAATCTTTGAATTTTTAATATTTTCAATACTTTTTCCATTTATTTATCGAATTTCGTTTAACAAATTATACAATAAATTATAGCAAATATCGTATAATATATAATGCGAACTTAATTTCTATAATATTTTATTACAATTATCGATTATTATCATATCCATCTTAACGACGAAACGTATCAACATACTATATATATATATATATATATATATATATATATATATATCAATTTTTATTAAATTTCTATTTATTTATAATACATTTATACTATACGTAAACGAGCGATTATTTATATGAAAAATATAAAAGAATTATGGGTCTCCATAAGTAGGAATTCATTGTAAGATTTGGATAATTGATATTACTTACGACGTAATATATAAAAATGTAAATGTAATACGACGTAAATACTGTCGAATTATTCGTCGAACTTTTCGATTCTTTGTGTTAATTAATTAGGTAGTATTGAATATAAAAATTGATTTCATACGATCATGGCGTTAGTAAATATTCGTATAGTTTAATCATCAGCGGGAATCGACAACAGCGACATTGGATCAAGCATTCTCAACGGAGGCGTTGGTAAAACTTTTTTCATCGTGGGATATCGGAATTTTTATTTTTTAACGTCTTATCTCTATATATATATGAATATAAAATACAGAATTAAAATATAGGTTAGAAAAACGTTATATTTAATTCCTATATAAAGCGTTTAATTAACGCATTTTTGTGAGGTTAGATTTATAGGACTAGAATTAGTGGACTAGAATTTTCAAAATGTATCTATCGTTATAGATTTATACTTCATGTTGGCAACACTGACGAGGGTGCTGGAGCTTCAATTCAGTTGAATTTAGCTGGCAGGATTCGTGTCGCATCTCGACAAATTTCTCTTTGAGATTTCTATAAAAAAAGTTGTATCAGGTGAAAATCAAGATGAATATCACGTCTGCAGGTAAAATTTTATTTTGTATTCTTATAAATTGTTGTAACGAGTATCGAATAATTTATAAAAGATTTTCTTTGTCATACTTTGACGGCAGTCATTAGAGTTATGTATAATGATTTGCAAATCCTGTATTCCCTAACCTAAAAATCTATGATATACTTGTCAATGTTTGAAACTATATATATTTCATTATAATTGTATGTAAAGATAATCGATTCTAATTTGATTCTAATCATTTTACTGTATTTTCTCAGCTGGTATTATATCTTTGCTGGAAGAACCAATGCCTGAATTGAAGGTGTTTGCTTTAAAGAAGCTCGACATGATTGTTGATGAATTTTGGCCTGAGATTTCTGAAGCGATTGAGAAGATGTATGTGAATAATATATAAGTCATTTGTATGAAATATGTTCTAAGGATAAATAAGGTTTGTTTAATATTTTAGTGAAATTCTACACGAGGATAAGTCATTTAACCAACACGAATTGGCTGCTTTAGTTGCCAGTAAAGTATATTACCATTTAGGAAGTTTTGAAGATTCCCTTACTTATGCTCTTGGAGCGGGCGAATTGTTTGATGTGAATGCTCGTAATGAATATGTCGATACTACTATAGGTATTTTATACGCCTTTTTTCTTAATAAGTATGAGACGTTTTCCTTTGTATTTTCTATATCGGTAGTATCTTTCTTATAGCAAAATGCATTGATTATTATACTCAACAACGTGTATTGGAAGCTGAGGGAAAATTACCACCAGGTAGTAAGGGAATAGATCCGAGACTTGAAGGAATTGTGAATAGAATGTTTCATCGTTGCTTAGAAGACAATCAGTATCGTCAGGCACTTGGTCTTGCTCTTGAAACACGTAGAATGGATGTTTTTGAAGCTGCCATTATGCAATCTGTAAGATACAAAGTAAATATTTTGTACTATTGATTATGCAGTGAAATTTTATATAATTCATTTTTCTTTTCCTTTTTTAATTGCAGGATGACGTAAGTGGCATGCTGTCATATGCATTCCAAGTTGTTATGAGTCTTATACAAAATAGGGGCTTCCGTAATACCGTACTCCGCTGTTTAGTAAATCTTTATCGTAATCTGGGAACACCTGACTACGTGAATATGTGTCAGTGTCTCATATTTCTTGATGATCCATTAGCTGTTGCAGAACTTTTAGATAAACTTAGCAAAGGTTCTCAAGATTGCGTCTTGATGGCCTATCAAATCGCCTTTGATTTATACGAATCAGCAACGCAACAATTTCTTGGTCGTGTTTTGCAAGCATTGCGAGCCACTGCTCCAATACCAGCAGCTCTTATGGTAAAACCTATTATTAAGCCTGCTGCGAAACCAATTGCTGAAACTAGTTCAAATTCTGCCAGTATGGAGACTGAAAGTAGTACACCGGCACTGGAGGAAAAGACACAACGTAGTATCGAAAACTTAGTACGTATATATCTATTAGCCGTTTCTTAAAATTTGTTTGTTTGTTATTGTTTTTTTTTTTTTAATTGATTATTCGCCCTTAGAGTCCTGAAGAAAAGGAACAACAAGAACGTGTTGATGCTTTATCTAGTATTTTGGGAGGAGAAATATCCATTGATTTACATTTACAATTCTTAATTCGTAGTAATCATACAGATATGTTGATATTAAAAAATACAAAGGATGCTATACGCGTATCCATTTGTCACACTGCCACCGTAATAGCAAATGCATTCATGCATTCTGGAACTACTAGTGATCAATTTTTACGGTACGACGATAATAAATATTTTCTATACTGTATTCTTATGTATGTTTTATAATCGACCGATTTAATTCTTTAGAGATAATTTGGAGTGGTTAGCTCGTGCTACAAACTGGGCCAAATTGACAGCAACGGCTTCTCTAGGAGTAATTCACAGAGGTCATGAGCAAGAAGCATTAGCGTTAATGCAATCTTATTTACCACGTGACACAGGAGCTGGTGCAGGTTATTCGGAGGGTGGTGGTCTCTACGCACTCGGGCTAATCCATGCAAATCATGGTGCTGCCATAACAGATTATCTGTTAGGTCAACTTAAAGATGCACAAAATGAGGTATAATACCTTGTCAGTTTATTTTTTCATATTTCTTTTTTTCTTTTTTTTTTTTGATGCGTACTTCAAAAACAAATTCATACTTTCAAATTCTAGATGGTTCGTCATGGTGGTTGCTTAGGACTTGGATTAGCAGCCATGGGTTCTCATCGTCAGGACGTATACGAACAATTGAAATTTAATTTATATCAAGATGATGCAGTTACTGGCGAAGCAGCAGGAATTGCAATGGGAATGGTCATGCTGGGTTCTAAGTCTACTCAAGCTATCGAAGACATGGTTGCGGTAAGTTTTGTCTATATTTCATAACTTCAAATATCACAGAAAAATTAAAATTATATATTTATATATATATATATATCAGTAAGTTGTGTTTAATATAAAAAAAAAGAAAAAAAAAATACTTTATTAAAATATAAACAATATTTACAATAGTTGTGATAAAACAAAAAATATCACATTATCCTAAAGCGTAAGGAGGTTCGCTGGCAGTAGACAGTGTATAAGATCCTTGAGCGCTGTAAAATTATAGAAAGTTTTAATTAATTAATTTCTGAATTAAGAAACAAAAAATATATATATATATATATATATATATATATATATATATATATATATAAGATTAGTAAGATGATTTACTTGTGATCGAGAAAAGCTCCACCCATATATACGTTGGCACATGA
The DNA here is from genome assembly GCF_014466175.1 of Vespula pensylvanica. Taxonomy (NCBI): domain Eukaryota; kingdom Metazoa; phylum Arthropoda; class Insecta; order Hymenoptera; family Vespidae; genus Vespula; species Vespula pensylvanica. Next base: position 9,820,089 of record NC_057687.1, on the reverse strand, counting down.
CGAAGATCGTGTACATTTGATAGGGGTAACTCGAAAACCATACGGATTTTCAATGGATTCGGAAAAATATTTGTATGCTCTTGCGTGAGAGCAATGTCCTGTTTAAGAGAAAAAAAAGAAAATGATAGTTTAGTTTTGAAAGTAGACTTAAAATTCATAGGAAGAATTTAAGAATTTAAAATACCTATTATATCCAAGATACTGCATCCAGGTTGTATGCGTCCACCGTTCATATGAAAATCAACTGTACCATAGTTAGCTGTTAAGCCTAATCTTCCAGAACACGTATGAATTATTTGCACGTACTCTGCATGACTTCTATCGATTCTACCATCAGATTTAGAATTTGTGTAACCTGGTCCAGCAGGATCAAGACCTAACAGTAAAATCATTATCGAATAATATATTGAACAATACGATTTAATTTTAATGTGTGTGTGTATGTGTGTACGTATATATTTCAACTTACCGACAACTTCTGCAATGGTATCCAAAACATTATTTGCTGCGAGTGAAACAAGATGAGCACCCAAAGAATGGCCAACCATTAATGTGTTCTTAGGATTTAGATCGGCAACAGTTTGCATATAATTTATAAATTTAGCAACGTACGAAGCAACGTTAGGTAAACACGCTCTCACTTTATGGTAAAGTTTATTACTAGCAATATTTGACCAATCGATTACGATTATGTTGAAGTCACCAACTTTTAAATAGGCTGGAAACATGAAATCAATATTTTGTTACAAAGATCTAATTTAATTTAATATGTAAAAAAAAAAAAAAAATAAAAGAGAAAGAAAAAATCATTTAGATCATACATACCATTGCGAGGTTCAACGCATGAATCAACATTGTAAGATCCTCCCCAACCGTGTGTAATAATTCTTGTAGGATTACTTGCGTTCCACGTACAAGTAGGATCTTTAAGATTAGGTATGTCGTCCACTTTTAAAATATAACCATCGGTATTTTGTCTGAAACAAGTGAGTTAAATTTTGTGATAAACGTTTCAATAAATTATTGATCACGATTAATATTGATCGATACGAAAGTTCCTTCTACCTTTTTTATACGAAAATTGAAGAAAAATTTTATTTACTGAAAATAGTAAATAATGGTATAAAATAATAATGATATAAAATAATGATATAAAAAAATAAAATTCTTCTTCAATTTTTATTTAAAAAATGAGACGAACTTTTGCATCAATTTAATATTATATATCTCTATAATAATTTGAATTATTATATATATATATATATATATATATATATATATGTTATATACTAACCGTGTATAAAGAATGAATTTAACTCCTGATAAATTAGCTCTCAAATAAATAATATCCTCGTAGGTTAATTCGTAATCCTCCACAGAAATTTCGTGAGTAGTCCCAGTATCATCAGAAAAATAATATATATCTTCGGCTATGACGAAGTTTAGAGATAGAGCACCAAAAACTGAAATTAAAAGTAACATATATATATACGTATATCATCAATTAAATATTCGATTTTTTTTTTTTTTTTTTTCTTTCATTTCATGTGATACCAACGTGCTAACAAAATCAACGGAGAACACATTGTATCGACCGATGCGTCAGAGTACGTCTTCGTCTTCGTTTTCATTCTCGACAACTCCAAATCGTTCCTTTTATACTCTCAGACTCGCTTTACGGATTATCTACTAGTATACCACAATGCTCGATAATGCGAGATTTTTATCAAGGAATTTGTTCTTCCACGTGCGTTAATACGAAAGGGAAATAGTATCAACCTAAACAAGATATTTATCACGAGATGCTTTTCGCAATCAACAATGTAAAAGAAAAAATTGTTTTGTATTGTATTTTATTTTTTTCTTTCGCTCACTAGATTATATATATATATATATATATATATATATATATATATATATATTGATTTATTGTTAATTGATTTTATTATCACCAATATATTTATTTAAGATTGCAAAGTACTCGTTTTTGTTGCAGATTTTATTTTGTTCAATATAAAGGAAAAAAAAAAAAAAAAAGACAAATCGATAAGAACGATATTATTACTAGACTAGTTTACAAACGATGATAATATCTTTTTTAATTATTTTTGAATCAGCTTTGATTCGTAAAGATCGAGAATTTTTTTGTTCGTGTATCAATAGGATTTTTATTATTTGTCAATAGGATCTTGTCTCCATTTAATTTTTATAATATTACGATATTTATTTTTACAATGTTACGTTCCTTACATTTGTCAGATACTAATTACATCATAAGTGAACACTTGTGATCGAATCATAGAGCGGAAACTTGTACGGTATAATTAATAGCATGCATAGTGGAAATTCCGATTGTGCAAATATAGAAGATGATTTTCCAACCTTTTAAATCATTTTATTCGTCGAATGCGGATTAGAGAAGGTATTAAAAAATTTATTCAGAAATTATTTACGAAGATGTTACATCTCACGAGACTTACAATTTTTTTTTTTTTCTTATCCCTTTTCTTTTTATTTAAAAATTATTTTTTTATTTAAAAAAAAAAAAAAAAAAAAAAGCGACGTTGAGATCTCGTTAAGCGTTTTTAAAAGCGAAAATTTTTGCGAGTACCTTCGCTCTTGCGTAATATATAGAAAATATGATTTATGTTAGATCTTTCGTAAAATTTAAAACGGTATATTTAACATTTCCAACGAGTAACATATACAAATAAACATATAGCGTACACGTCGAGAGACTTTTAAATGATTAGGTCAACATCTTATGATATATTCGAGGTCACAATTTATACCAAGTTAGATAAAATTTAATACGATTTATAAAATATATCGGTGTAAAGAAAAAGAAAAAAGAGGAAGAAAAAAGGACTTAATTTCCGAGTTTTACAAGAGCACACAACGATTGCCGACATCATTTTCCTTTTGTGAGTGTAGAATAATTAAATTTCGCCCAATGGTAATTCATTCACAATGAGTCATTTCTTTCTTTTCTTTCTTTCTTTTTCTTTTTTTTTTTTTAATCTCACAAAGCAAATTCATACGCATTAAAAAGAGTATATTACGCGAGAGAGGAAAAAGAGAGATAGAATTTTTTTTCTCTCATAATTTTTCTTGCGATATTTCATTAGAAACAACTTAACTCCGAGCTATTTACGAACTTACGAATCGACACTTATCTCTTTCCTTATCTTTTTTTCAATTCGACAAAGCAGACGTGTAACGTTACGAGATAAATCGATCTCGACTGTAATTATCTAGGAAATCAAAAAAAAAGAAAAGAAAAGAAGAGGGGAAAAAAAAGTAGTATAGCACTCCTACTTTGCGCGCAAAATGATCACGATCGAGATTCGTTCGAGATTTTTCTTTGATTATTTCTAGAGTACTATTTCTTCTTTTTCTTCTTCTTCTTCTTTGTTTTCTGTTCTTCTTTTTCTTTTTCTTTTTGAGAGCAACGACACACTGTAGTAAAGTCCTACTCAATATCGAGAAAATTCGTTCCTTCGAAAAAGACATCACATTAAAATTTACAACCATCATTAAATTCCTAAGAAAGTATCGAACGGCAGATTCGAAAAAGAGTACGATATACGTTTTCCAATGTGTCGTACGTATATATTTTTCATAATAAAAGCGATATAATGTGCTCCGATCTACCGGAACACGTTGTAAGAAATGTCTTCGATATTTTCTCATTCATGATAAAATGCGGTTCTACCGCGTTACTGTTGCAAGATATATGTGTGTGTATGTATTTTTATTTCCTTTTCCTTTTCTCTCTCTTTTTTTTTTTTTCTTCTTCTTCAACTCAAAGATTTGATCCACTATTCCGATCCTTCTCTATTTAGTTTTGTAACGAATAAAAAGTACAACAAATAGTTGTAGAAAATCTTGAAAGAAGAAGGAAGAAGAAAAAAGAAAAGAAAAAAAAATGCTTTCATCTCAATGAAACAATTACGTTCGTCGAAAAGATATGAAAAATTCATATGTGTGTATATATATATATATATATATTTTTTTTTTTCTTTCTGCAGATAATTTAATTCAAGTTATCTTTACTCGCAACTTTTATATATATATATATATATATATATTTTTTTTTTCAGTATGCTCAAGAAACGCAACATGAGAAAATCCTACGTGGCTTGGCGGTCGGTATTGCGTTTACTATGTATGGACGTCTTGAGGAAGCTGATCCTCTCGTTTCATCCCTTTGCGCCGATAAGGATCCGATTTTACGAAGAAGCGGCATGTACACGTTGGCTATGGCTTATTGTGGTACTGGGAACAATCAAGCCATACGAAAGTTACTACACGTTGCCGTAAGTAATTTTATTAAAATAAAGAAATAAAGACAAAAAAAAAAGAGCGAGAACGAAAAGGAAAAAAGAAAGAGGGTGGTCAAAGGGAGGAAAAAAAAAAGAGAAGAAAGAAGAAAGAAAAGAAAAAAGAAAATAAGAAAAGACCATAGACAGAGAATTCGAATTTCATACATTTTTCATCCTTGACCCGATATTGAATTTCACATATCGATATCACCGTCATTGCATTTTATGGATCGACATACTTACACGAACACTTTTATCAGGTTTCTGACGTAAATGACGATGTCCGGCGCGCAGCAGTCACCGGCTTAGGATTCCTCTTGTTCAGGTGAGTACCCGAATAGAATACTATAGTTTTTATCAAGGATATATATGATTCAAGAAAGCGAATTCTTGACTCTTTCGTTTTAAATCGGATCGTGACAGGTGATCGTGCAGGAATTTCATCTTTATTTAGGGGAAGGGGGGGGATAGGGGGAGGGGTACTTCAGTATCGTCGGTAAAAATTATCTTTTAAGTGAATTATTTTCAAAGACTAATCATATAAATTGAGAATGTATGTGTGTATGTGTGTGTATCATCAAATTTTTCGATATATCTTATTTATTATCGAATGTTAACCTAATTAAATCCAGTGAATCCAATTTTATATAACAAACTTGTCATGGGATGGGAAATAATTTTAATCTCGCTGATAAATCAACGATCAAATATCTCAAGGATTTGTTTTTCGAAAACTCGATTATATCGATTAACGATTTTGTTTATTTTTACTTTTTTCTTTTTTTTTTTTTGTTTTTTTTTTGTTTTAATTTTTGTTTCAATTTTATTTTATTTAGCTGTTCTTTAATTTCTTTGTATCGAAATCATTGACAAAATCATTTCCTAACATTTTTAATTCGATTAAACCGTACCTGCACATACAAATCGCGGTTTTCCTATCATCCTTATCTCTTTTGTGCGATTTATTGAGTTAGCATTTAAATCGATATATTTATCACTTCGGTGTGATCGGCAAACTGTACCTACTCTTAAATGGATAAGTAGTAATCAATCTGTGCGTAAGCCAGGCTTTCCATTATCACGTCGAGGTTCTATAAACGCTCATTAATTGATTGCGTATTCGAGTAAAACCATTAGCCTCACTGTATGTTACAATAATATAGACGGATTACTACGTATACCTCACACGTTCACGAGTTTCCGTTATTTCCATTAGAATGCAGTTGAAAGAGAATATTCTATAAGATTATCATTTTTTTTCTTTTTTTTTTTTTTTTTTTTTGAAAGATGATCGATTCCTTTTTATCATCATCATCATCATCATCATCATCATCATCATCTTTTTATTGTAATTTATTTCTTATTTCATTTAATCTTTTTTCTTTTTTCTTCTTTATCTTGTTTCTTTTTTTTTTCTTTTTTTTTTTATTTTCTTCGTGCATGTTACAATATAGACGTCATCATGTATGACTCATACGTTTTTACGCGTTTCAGTTTTACGTATTCCTCATTAGAATGTAGTTAGAGAATGTAAGGTAATCATTTGTTAAAAGAAAAATGATCGATCTTGTTCTTTTTTAACTATTATTCTTTTCATTTTATTTTATTTTATTTTTTTATCTCATTTCCATTTGTTCTTCTTTTCTTTTTTTTTTTAACAAACATTCTCTATCAATTTTTTTCATTTCTTTCGAATTAATTCATGATTTGACGAACGTGAGAAACAATGTCTAAATAAAATTTATTCATGAATTTATCACTTTCCTTGTCGCATTTCGTTTCGCTGATGTACGTGTATACGTATGTACATAGATTTTTCACGTTATTCGACGTTTACGTTCCAACATTCTCGTTACCGTAGCCTTTCGAAAGCATTGGAAAGAACGCGTGTCCTATTCGAAGGTACTGTATCACGGTGAATTATTTACGATCACTCGTCGTCGTCGTCGTTGTCGTCTTCGTCGTCGTTGTCCTCCTCATCGTCGTCGTCGTTGTCGTCGTCGTTGTTCCTCTTGGTTGAAAGATTAAATTAAATCCTGATGATTAATCTACAAAAAAGAAAGAGAGAGAGAGAGAGAGAGAGCGTCAACTCGATAAGAAAGAGTTCCATCGGAAATTTTATCGCTAGTTTATTTCGCTTAACGTAATGACGATATTTTTTTTCATTCTTTATCTACCTTTCTCCCTCTTCAATTTATTTTCTTTCTCTCTCTCTCTCTCTCTCTCTCTCTCTCTCTCTCTCTCTCTCTCTCTCTCTCTCTCTCTTTCGTTTCTTCTCCTTTTTTTTTCTTTTTTTTCTTTCTCTTTTTTTTTTCTTTTCTACATCCGATCAGTAAGTCTTCATTTTCCTCAGTCGTCTCACGGTTAATCAAAAAGTCGGCCAACGAGGAATCTAGTAAGAAGAATTAATATTGCGGTAAAACATATTGAAACGAAGAAAGAAATAGGATATGGGGAAAATGTGTATTTATATTTATATATTGTACATATGTATCTATACAAAAGTGTAATATGAATAATATATAATTATGAGTAATGTATGTATGTATGTATGTATGTATGTATGTATGTATATACGTATGTGCGTATGTATGTATTACTCATAACTACACACAGACACACACATATGTATATATCTATTTTTTTTTTCTTTTTTCATTCTTTCCTTATCTTGCGACGTCGATAACGATAATCACTCAAGTGTATTTATAAAAAATGCGTGTAATTTTTTTGTTTTCGTTTTGGTTTCTTTGTTTGTTTGTTTGTTTGTTTGTTTTTTTCTTTCTTTCTTTCTTTTTCTTTTTTTCTTCTTCTCTCTTTCCAAAAAAGTTTCTCGTACGAGCGACTGTCGGAATTCATTGTTGCAAATAATTATCGATCGAAAGTTTTTAATTACATACTTACTTATAGAGGAAAATCTGTTACTTAACCGTAAAAGTTTGTGGAGAATAAATGATGGCTCTTATTGTCCTAACGATAGACATTCTTATCGCGGTTGAAACTTTTCCGCTAATTGTACCAGCAAGTTCGTTTTCATTCAATTTCATTAACCAAGCAAGACCATATCGGATAGTGTTTCTCGTGCAAAGTTAAGGACGTTAAGGGGCGATGTATAAGTTCTCTTGGAAAAATTAATGATAATAGTAAGTAAAAAAAAAAGAGAAGAAAAGAAAAACATTGGTATTGTAGAAAAAAAAAAGAAAAAAAAAGAAAAAGAAAAGGAAAACGAAGAGAAAAGAGTAAGATAAAAAAGACAAAAGGAGCGAAAGATAGCGTTCGTTTTTTTGTCCGGATCTCGTGAGATTGAGACACGAGCCACTTTTCCTCTCTACTTTTCTGAACGAATCTCGATCGAACGGGAAAGATCGATAAACGAATGGCCGCCGTCGAAGGTCTTAATTGAAATACATGTTCGATTTCGTGCGATCCCCGAAGAATGAAACGTCACTGGCGAATAAATTGCTAGATCTTGGGCTGATTGTATGAAAAAAAAAAAAAGAGAGAGAGAGAGAGAGAGAGAGAAGAAGAAAAAAGAAAAAGTAATGATCGTTAATAGCTATTACGTTATATTAAAAGAGAAACCTCGCGAATGTCATCGAAAATGTTATTATACGTTGTGAAAAATCGTACTTCGTTGTATGTATGTATATGATTCATCTTAGACCCAAACGACGTATTTAACGTATTTAATAATATCGTTATGCAAATTCATTTGATCGTGTTTAAAATCGACAAATAATATATTATATTAAAGAAAAGTTAGCACCGAAACAAGTTGGATTTCCGTGTATCGGGGATTAACCGCAAGATACGTAAGCGCGCGAGGTCGGGACGTGAATCAAAACGAATGTAGGCCACGTAACGTTCGCTAAGCTCGGTTTTAATCAATGCTTTAATCGGGGTCTAAATGTAAATTAATTTCGTGACGGACGACACAGGACTTCCATCGAGCAAATTAGAGAGCCGGTATGAGCCGTGACAAGACTATCCGATAAATTTTCTAACCGAAAAAAAGAAAAACGAGAAAAAAAAGCAAAGGAAAAAAGAAAAAAAAAAAAAAGAGAGAAAAGTAGAAAAAGAAATAATGCATTTATGATAATCGATGCAGAATGTTCGTGACGTGCGACTAAACACTTCATCGTTTATTTTATCGAATCGAAAATTACCCTGGAGTTAACGTAAGATATATGTACGTCGTTGTAAGTCTGTGAAAAGTTGAAAAATAAAAGAGAGAGAGAGAGAGAGAGAGAGAGAGAAAGAGAGAGAAAGGAAGACATAGAAAAAGGGAAAACCCTTAGCAAGTACCTATTTCACGTTTAGATTGGATTCGATTAACTCTAATGATAAGTCTCACGCAGGTTCAAGTTTCCTCTCGAATAAGTCGTAGGGAACGATCAACGAGAACGTAGTTTTAGTCTGTGTGGATAGTTGGATAATATCCTTAAGATGACGTTATTACCGAACTTTCATCTCGGGAACTTGCTTTTCCGCTTGTTAGCGCGTAATACATTACCCACAAGCACTCGCCGTTGACTTTGAGACGCGCTCGTTTTCCAAAAGTACTCCAACATCCAACCACCCTCTGAATATTCTTCTCCGTATTTCTATGATTCACTTAATCGATTAAAAAACAGAAAAGAAAGAAAGAAAGAAAAGCCATATATCCAAATCTGTACCATTGCATATAAAAGTTATAATTAATTAATTAAAGATAGCAATGCTTAATCTAATCATTATTCTATTAATTCTAAAGATACACAGTTTAATCTAATTACATTAAATCTTTGGAATGTTCGTGAAAATTTCGTTGAAATTATCACGCCTATCAGCGATAATATTTGCTTACGGATAAACCGTTATTATTAACCCTAATCGTTTTAACCGAGCTCGTTGTCTTGTCGCAAAGTGACGTATCTCCTTCGTTCTACGTCTCGACAAAGGAGCTAGCTACGTTCCGTTGTTATACATACCAGAAATCACGATAATGCTGCTTGACGCAGCTACGTTAGTTTATAGCGGTTGGCATATCGCAGGGATATCGTGTCGCGTGTCAGCCGGTGCGTATCCTCTATATTGCCGCGAAGAAACCATAACGAGATTTTATCGTATTCCTCTTGTTTCCTTCCTAGTACTGTGAAAATACCGATAAAAATAGCTCTATTGTCGAGTTACCATTAGAAATGTTTACCATTCAACCATTTCGATATTCGCACGATATTTTTTATATAAATGAATATAAATGAATATTATATATATATAAAATTTAATATATATAAATATATATATATATATAAATGTCTCTTCAATCTTTTTTATATATTTTTTCCCTTTTTTTTCTTTTTCTTCCTTTTTTTTCTTTTTTCTTTTTTTTTTACTTTTCTTTTTTGTTCCTTTTATTTTTATTTATTTCTCTTTCTCTCTCTCTCTCTCTCTCTTTTTTCTTTCGCTCTTTCTCCTATATCGTACCAACGAAAATATTTTTCATCTACAGAGTACTATCGTTTTCATCGTATATTTCTTTTTATTATTGATTGATGTATATGGATTTTCAAAGAAAAATGGCGGCGTTACAATACCCGGAAGCACAATGGGCACACATCGCGGCAGTTGTGCATCTTCGATCCTATAGAATAGAGCATAGGGTATAATGCATTTGCAGTTATATTAGGAAATTCTCAAGGCTCGTCTTGTACGATAACAGGTCTCTCATGGAGTTTGAATTTCTACCTGGCTCGATCGGGTTTGTCCACCACGCCTTCGATTTCAATTTTAAACCTCGATCGTTCTCAAACTTTTTCCATTTATTTTCACACGCGCAATTTTCCGAGCGTGTCTGAAGAGAAAAAAATTGAGAGATCAAAAATATTTTTAGGTTATTGAAGATGGAACGTTTTTAATGCGAGAAGAAACACTTTTGACGAAATTCAATTTACTCCTTTCTTTTTTTTTTTTCTCTTTCTTTTTTTTCTTAATTAAAATCTTAATTTACTTATTCATTAAGAATAAGCTTATTCTTAAAGGAGAATAAAGGAGATGAAGGTGAATTCTATTTTTTTATTATTTATTTGTTTATTTATTTTATTTATTTATTTACATTTTTTCATGGGTTTTTTTTTTTTTTAAACTTTCGCCCACGTTAACAACCCACATTCGTCCCTTTCGCATTTGCGTTATTTCTTTCTTTTTTGTCAACATTTTTTTTGCTTACGAAACATACCAAACGAGCACGGAAAACTAATCCTTGAACTCGAATTTTCAACGCAGCTGGTGTTATACATATTTGATCTATGCATATATATATATATATATATATATATATATATATTATAGATATAGACGAGAGTATTGTAGACGTATTCTATGGGTAGAAACGATACGCTCGATTACAGGTGTCACGAATCGAAACAAGAGAGCCGTGTCAACCACGATTAATTGCTCTGCTTTTTGATTTTATACTATTCTCCGTTTTTTTGTCTTTTTTTTGTTTTGTTTTCTTTTTTATTTTCTATTTCATCTTTTTTTTTCTTTTTTAACTAACAAATTGACAGAATACGCCATCGGATTATTGCGGATATATGTATGTATGTTATCGACCGTATACAATTTCTGTTTCTGACGATGACAAATATAACTGAAATACATTACGTATATAGAAAGGATTAAAAATTAGTATCAAATTTCCTATCCTTTCTATTTAGTTAGATATAAATATGAAATAATATTTAATGGATGAGAGGTATATTCTCGAAGTAAAATATATCTTCATTTTTTAATAAAAATCTTGATAAATTTTGTCAAGAGACCGACGAGACCGTTGTGATTAGTCTAATAAGATCAAGAAATATCTCAAGATCGATGAGATTTATTTATTTGTATAGAGGGAAGAAAGAACAAAGAAAAAAGAAAAAGAAAAAAGATACGATACAAACAAACAAACAAACAAATAAATAAATAAATAAATAAATAAATAAATAAAATGACGTTCCTTGCTTTCCCGTGAGTGTAGTTAGCTGGTTTCGTTTAAGGACAGCGTACCCTAAAGTGGATAGGACTGTCTTATAACGTCAGAGCTCATTAAGTTATCAGGCGAGTAACTTCTGTTACGTCTGTTCCGTTATCGTAAACGTATATTGTATTATCGCTATCACGTTCGAATATAGAACGTGTCAACGAATTCTTCGCATAAATATGTATATTATTTGTTCGATAAATTTAATATTTATCGCATATCGAAGTCACGTAAAAAGTATTCCTTCGCGAATATGTACTTTAATCAATCTTAAAATATGAAAATCATACATTATCGGAAAAGACATTAGATAGATAGATAGATAGATAGATAGATAAATAGATAGATAGATAGATAGATAGATAGATAGCTATATATGTATACAGATAGATATATATTTTTAAGTATTAAGGTTATTACGTAACGCGCGATGAAAGCTTCGTTTTATTTTTATTAAAGAAACAATAAAAGTAAAAAAGAAAGAAGGAAGGAAGGAAAAAAAATTCTTAAACTTCATTTTTGAATCGTGATCGTTATTATGTTGTATTCTATAAAAGTGAACTCTCTCTCTCTCTCTCTCCCCCCCCCTCGCTCGCAGATTTCTGGAGGATTTTTCTGAAAGAGTGACTTAAGAAATGAAAACTCTAAAATTAATATCTCGCATTTCCTGCTGGAGTTGTACATTTTTCCTACCATTTTCTCAAGTGTCCTCCCAACCTAAGGCGTATCTACTTTCTTTGCGTTTTCTTTTTTACAAAATGTTCTTTATCTCTCTCTCTTTCTCTCTCTCTCTCTCTCTCTCTCTCTCTCTTTCTTTCTCTCGTAATATTCTCCTCGAAGAAATGACTTTCGTTTGTTATATCTTTATTTCGAAGAGAAAAGAAGCGTGTAATACCTTTTCGACGATTCCATAGCAAACAGCTGTAAACTTTTTATCGTTTATATATTTTCGAATACTACTTTCGAATCTGTTAAAAAAGAAAAGAAAAGAAACGAAACGAAAAGAAAACGTTCTTTCTTCTTATACTTAGAATAATGCGTACGAAAATGGTACACGCTATGTAGAAACACTTGGAGTATCTATATCCTACGAGTATATAACGTTTTCCATATCTCACGTCGATCTTATTCCATCTTTCGAAACAGTGATAGAGTATTTCGAAGTTTATGCCCTGCGAGTTTCTCGATACCACGAAAACTTTGCATAATCGTTTGGTATACCGAATTCAAAATGAGTTGGACGCGCGCGCACACACAGACACACACACACACACACAACACAGTCGCGGAGCGTCGCGCGTGAAAAGTTTCCGATAATCCTGCGCGTAGAATTTCTATCTCTTTGACTTTCCTGGTCTTTTCCTTCTTCACTACCCTTTCCCTCCCCTTCAACCTCCATTTCCACTCTCTCTCTCTCTCTCTCTCTCTTTATCTATTTCAGTTTTTCCACAAAAAGGGGGGAGGGGAAACGCCAATCTCTCGAAAGTTGTTTCGCAACCGAAAACTTTTACGTTTTACGTTTTACGTATATTTCAAAGCTATCGTTTCATTTGAAATTCCATATGCAAAATTGTGGTAGTATCTTTGACACTGTAGTAGGATATTCAAAAACTTAACTCGGATTTCGCAAAGTCTGGAACATCCCTCTATTTGTCGGTTTTATTTATTTTTTTCTTTTATTTTTATTTTTTTTTCTCTTCTTTCTTTAGTGAGGGATAGGGGCTAGGTGGTTTTCTTGACTTCTTCTTTTTTTTTTTTTTCTTTTTCTTTGGTAAATAATCCGACGAAACGAGCAAGATGTTTCGTCTGTTATCCATCACGGTTTCGACGTTTAGTACGATTCCGAACCCCATGAGAAAGTTTCGTGAACATTGTAGGAGAAGTTTTATGTATATCCTCGGGTCGATTTCAATTTATTGCCCATCTCGGATCGTGAAACGGAAAACCTCGAAATCGTGAATTATTCCGTAAAGTTGTTATCCTCTAATTTTGCAATCTTAACATCTTTAAAGATCAATTTGTTCTTTTTAGAAAAATTTATTCTAAGTGAAATAATCCACATGGAAATATATATATATATATATATATATATACACACACACACACACACACACATGTGAGTAAATTTTAATTTTAATTAAACTATAATCTTTTAATTTATAAATATATATATATATATATATATATATATATATATAGTTGTAAATTTGTGTGTTTAAAAAAAAAGAGAGAAAAGACATTATTAATCGTTTTTAACGTTACATTTTATAAAAGGAAACAAGAAATATCATCTATATGACTTTATGCAGTTGCGTTAATAACATATAGATATGTATTTAGGTGATACATACATAGGTACATGCATAACGTATTATCGATCGTTTCAATAATTACGTCCTTGCGTTCCATGCGTGATGGTGTCTTTGGCACGAACGTAATAAGTACATGTTCCTATTGCATTCCACGTAACTGTTGAAGAGCTTTCTAAATCGTCGTTTCTAACGTCTTTGTTTCATAATCCATATGAATTCCATTATCGACGATAAAAGGAATATCGAGGAGAGGATAGATTCGAGAGGATCGAATAGTATTACGTTCTGAATATTGAGACGCTTTGAAATTGAATCTACTCCTGTAAGTTTATGGAATTTCTTGAATAATTTTCCTTTTTCTTCCTTTTTCTTTCTTTTTTTTTTTCTTTTTTTCTTTTTACTTTACTTTTTCCCCCTTGCTATAAACGAAATGGGAAAGAAAGTCGAATAAAAGAATTCTTGATGGGTTTTCATTATTTCGAAAGTTAAAGAATTACAGATATAACTGTATAAAAAGTTAGAGTATCGAATATATAATGTCCGTGTTTTTAATACGTTGAACGACGTCAATTATACGTTAATTACGTTCCAACATGATTATTAGTCGCACCACGATTAACGGCCCCATTAAATATCGACTATGAGCCGATGAAACATTCCTATGGAACGTTAGCGTTCGCGATCGTTGTAATTAATCGGTAATCGAATATCCTAAATTATGCTAAGATAATTCGTTCCAGAGAGAAATTGTTTTAACGCGATTTTTTTTTTTTATATTACCCTCATATATAACATATATATATATATATATATATATATATATATATATATATATATACATACACGTGTGCGTGTGTATGTATCGACGAGATATAATTAGAAAGGAAAGAAAAAAAGGAAAGAACAATTAATTAACATTCGTAGATTTTTTATCTGTTTTTTTTTTCTTTTTTTTTTTTTATTTCTTTTTTTCTAAATGTATCACCCATCATAAATATTTATCTTTCCTCGTTTCGTTTGATCTCTTTCTTTCGTTACCTTTCATTCTACATTACCTTTTCTTTCTCTTCTCTCTCTCTTTTTTTTTCTCTAGTGAAACTGAAACGAAGCTAATCTCAACAACGTTTTAATCTCTTGCAATCAAACCGAGACGATTGTTCTACTATGCCAAGTCCGCTTCTCGCAACCTCACCTCATCTCTCTCTTTCTTTTTCTTTCCCTCTTTCTCTTTCTTTTACCTTCTCTTTTTCTCACTCTTCTCATCGAAGTTGAAAACTGCCATTGACAGACAGAAGACTGGACTCGCAAGAGGAGAAAAAGGAAGAGGAGGGGGAACAGGAAGAAAAAGAGAACGCGGGGTGTAGTAAGCCCGAAGGAAAATATACTGGACATTGAGTGGAGTCTCGCTGTTTTGTCGCTTATAGAACATCGACGAATCGTTCGAACATTCTGAGACTAGTTCTCGAACGAATCGACAAATATTGTTTCTGCGCCTGAAAGGCTTCTTTCCATTCCTCCTTCTCTACCTCCCATTCTCCCTAACACCCCCTTTTCATCTCTTTCTTTCTTTTTTTCTCTTTTACTCTTTCACTTTGATATTCATCTAGCTAATATTAGATGAAAATGTAGTTTTCTTTTTTCTTCTTTCTCTCTTTTTTAACGTTGACATCTTTTTTTTTTTTTTTTTTTTTTCAAATCCGTCGAAGCTTGAAAGACGTATAATTGGAAAGTTAAATAATATATCATCGTAGCTAATGACAGACATCACGATTTTTTTCAATGTTAACAGATATATTGGAAGAATTTATCGTATAGATATTTATTTCAATTTGATGGTATTCGATGTGAGAACATCCGTGAGAAACTTGGAAAATTTTTATGCTTCCTTACCTAAAGGTCTGTGTGAAATGGTGCACTCTGGAGAATTCCTTTCGAGAGATGGGTGGGCCGGTATCGACGTTCGAAGTGAACTCCAAAGAAAATAATCTGACGTTAAGTGGAGTGGCTCGATGTTCGTCGGTACATCAAACGATAGAGAGAGGATACCATCGAGTTGATAGGAAGAGCGAGTAACATCGTTGTCCTTGCCTTAAGCGCATTGTCAGCCTCTCTCTCTCTCTCTCTCTCTCTCTCTCTCTCTCTCTCTCTCTCTCTC
>NC_057687.1:9792844-9804188 GCF_014466175.1 Vespula pensylvanica | reverse complement strand
CTCTCTCTCTCTCTCTCTCTCTCTCTCTCTCTCTCTCTTTCTCTCTCTTACATAGAAATTTTCTTTCTTTTTTTTTTTTCTTTTCGCTTTTTTTACAAGCACCTTTTCTAACAATTAATTTTCGTTTAATTACTTCGTTAAAAATATTTCGATTTATATGCACATTAATATTCGTAGGTCTCGAATGCAAAAGCAAGATAATTATCGTTTTAAAAATTGTACGACATATAAATGCAATTAATATATACAATTTGGATACACATACGCATATATGCGCGCGCGTGTGTATGTGTGTGTGTGTGTGTGTGTGTGTGTGTGTGTGTGTGTGTGTGTGTGTGTAGGTATTACAAAGTATTCTTCATTTTAATCACAATTAATTATTTATTACAAGTTAAGTACCTACCTCGTTCGTATAAATTATAAGCTGCTCGAAAGTTGGTTCAAGGTTTTCATCGTAAATAATCGAATCGCACTCGTGGATCTTATCTGTAATAACGTTTAACGGTGCGGCAAGCATCCGGAGAAAATTCTAAACTCGTTGAAAAATCGTTGATGAAGGATCAAGAAACTATTCCTGCATTTATTTCTCATCTCTCTTTTTCTCTCTCTTTATCTCTCTCTCTCTCTCTCTCTCTCTCTCTCTCTCTCTCTCTCTCTCTCTCTCTCTCTCTCTCAATTTTTTTCTTTTTCTCCCCACACCTTTCCACCCTTTTGTCTATCTAGTTTTCTTTGTAGAATTGAATAGTCACGGATTCAGAATTCCTGTGGTTCTTTTGTAAACCGCTCGGGGTGCTAATTAAATTTCTCTCTCTCTCTTTTTCTCTCTCTCTCTCTCTCTCTTTCTCTTATTCAACCATCCACCAGTTTGCTTTTTTTCCCTTTCACACAAACACACACACGTACACGTACACGTACACGTACACGTACACATTTTTAATTCGTTCTCGCACCCTTGCCTCGACCTTCTTTCCCCTTTCCTTCTCCCATTCATTTCTTTCGTTTCAATCGAACGAGTAGATATAAATGAATTTTGAGTTTGAACATGCCGTTGAAAAAAAATCCTTTCATAGTACTTTGTAACGTACGTTAAGTTTTGTTCGAACTTATTATTTTATCGTCTCTCCAGTTTTTCATTTCACTTGGGTGATACTCGAAAGGTCACGTTTCATTATCGTTTCTCTCTCTCTCTCTCTCTTTCTCTCTCTCTCTCTCTCTTTCTCTCTCTTTCTTTTTCTTTCTTTCTTTTGTTCCTTCGTGTCTCTTTCTGGTTAACTTTATTCTTTGACGATGGCGAACCGACACGCGAAACTTCGTACCTATTTATACACTGTCGTACTCATAATTATGTCATATGAGAGAAACTAAGGTATTGTGTTTTTTTCTAAACATGGACGGTAATTATTTGATTACATTGAAAAATCTATTATCGAAAGGCAAAATTGAAGGTAAACAATAGACGATGAGATAAAAATGATAAAAAAATGTCGAAGAACGATGCTCTTAAAAAAATTTTGCTTTTACAACGACATTCTCCTATGTGTAATTCTTCTTATCTTACAAAATTATATATCTTTCTTTTTTATATTTTTTTTTATTTCTTTTTTCATACATCTTTTATTTCTTGATTCTACCGGTGGAAAAGAAAACAAGAAAAACAGAGAGAGAGAGAGAGAGAGAGAGAGAGAGAGAGAGAGAGAGAGAGAAGAAAAAAGTCTACTACTTTTAATGCATACCTTCGTTCTCGTAATTTTAACGATTCATTCTCGCGTTTTAAAAATCCAACATTTTTGCTTTTATTCTCGCGTGATTATACGAGATTAAAAGTTTTTTATTTTTCTGTGTTTCAGGTAAGATCACGTCAACGTTATTACAAACCTATATAATCAGGAACAAACTCGCGAGAGAAGAATTCGCGTGGCACGTAAGTTTTTTTCTTTTCTTTCTTTTTTCTTTCGTTTTCTTTTTTTTTTTTTTTTCAACTACGATTTCACACGAAAGACCGTGATATCGAGGAAAATATTTCGTTTCATATATTTTTCTGTTTTTTCTCTCTTTTTTTTTTTTTTTTTTTTTGCACCGTACCTTTTCCTTCTTCCTTTTTTTTCTACTTCTTCTTTTTTCTTCTACTTTTTCCCCCTTGGACGATAGAATACCGATTTTATTATAGTTAAAATTCGATCGTACGCATAATTATCCTACCGAATATCTTTCATAAATAGTCAATTAAAAGGACGATGAAAGGAGAGCGATAGTAAACGATTACACCTACGATTTCAATTACGATGATACTCGAGGGAAATTTAGAATTTGTTAGATCCCGATAAGTCGATTCCTTCAATCATCCCGCAATCCTTTCATCGGAAATTTGTGTTTTGCGACGATAGACGACGATAGAGTTCCAACGTTATAATACAATATATTTGAAAACTGTTGATGGAAACATAACAAAGTTTCGTGCCTTTTGGAACTTTCCAACAAGCTTCGTTGATATAACCTTTTCTCGTCCTGGAGATTATGTATCTATCTATCATTTAAGGCTTACACTTTTCGGTTAATAAATTTTCTAATGAACTTTCGAAAAAGTTAAGTAAGTGCATGCCATCTACGAATAAATAGTTCGACCTATTGCAAGGTTTATTAGTCTAGAACAAAGAGAGAGAGAGAGAGGGAGGGAGGGAGGGAAAGAGAGAGAGAGAGAGAGAAAGAGAGAGAAGTATAATTACGAATGAAAAAAAAGAAAAAAAAAACAGAAAAAGTGAGGGTGGATTAGTAGAGGGAGAGAAGGGAACTCGATTGAAATATCGAAGTAACTTTGGATACGAAGCCATTCTCTCTGTCTTTAATTTCCCTTGCGCCAGAAAGTTTTCGCGAAAATGCGTTACGAACGATAGATTAACAAGCACGAAACCATCTCCGTCACTGTCTAAAGTAGCGACGCGATAAATTATCGCTGTTACTGTTTCTCTTCCTCTCTCTCTCTCTCTCTCTCTCTCTCTCTCTCTCTCTCTCTCTCTCTCTCTCTCTCTTGCTAAACTTCCCGATAGAAGAGAAAGCTTACGACGAGTTTCGTGCTTACCATCACGAATCTTTGATTAATCTACAATTTCGATTTCTCGAGAAATTTTCTCGAAATTAAAAAGAGAAAATAGAAAGAAAAAAAAACTAATAGGAAACTAATAATTTCTTTGAAGAAATATTATTTTGTTGTTGTTGTTGTTACCATCATCATTACCATCATTATTTTATTATTATTATTATTAAAATAAACAAACATAGTTGCATTTCTATTTATCATCGATTTAAGGATCGACAGAGGGATCGATACCTATTCTATCTTGACATTGCTTCTTCCAGATGGGAAGGGACGATAAATCGAATATCGATACTCGTACCACGCGAGGAATTCTAACAACGTCGAAATTAACCTATGCGGCGTGCCAAC
Organism: Vespula pensylvanica; assembly: GCF_014466175.1. Lineage (NCBI taxonomy): Eukaryota > Metazoa > Arthropoda > Insecta > Hymenoptera > Vespidae > Vespula > Vespula pensylvanica. The sequence continues at coordinate 9,800,746 of NC_057687.1, read as the reverse complement.
CATTTCCGCACAGTTGGAACCTGTCGTTTGTACTTGTCGAAGGAACTTGTCCAAAACTAGTTACGATATTTTAAGGATTTTTCCTTTAAGAGTTTCCTTTCTTAGCGTATACAATTTATTCATTTCACTTTCTTTCTCTTTTTCCTTTTCTTTTTCTATCTTTTTTCTCCTTCTCCCCTTTCTTTTCTCTTTTTCTTCAAATTTTTCAATTTACGGGAGTTTCAAATGTTTCTAAAAAAATATGTATATATATATATATAAAAAAGAAAAAAAAAAGAACGACAATCTAACTTTATAAAATTTCGCTCGAGAACTTTACGGGTTCATTTTCGTAATCAACAATTACTTTTCGTCGTAGTCATTTCGTTATATTTTCTTATAACTATCATAATATCGTATTTACATACATTGTAACCTGTTGCTTTCGTCAATAGGGACAAATCCAAATATAACTTATTTTGAAATTGTAAATGTTATAATTGAAAAATATTTTGATAACATGTTGGTTCGATATTGCAAGTAATAGTAATATGAGTCGTCAGTGAACTATCGTTCTGTGATAAGATTGTGATAATAGCATAGGAACATACATACATACATACATACATACATACATACATACATACATACATATATATATATATAAGTTGTATTATAAATTTCACTATAAAAATGTCAGGAATAGTCACTTACTAGATTTTAAGTAAGTCATAAATTGGACACCTATGTCGAAACCAGATGGTTGGATAGATATCCTCTCTCTCTTTCTCTCTCTGTCTGTCTGTCTGTCTGTCTGTCTGTCTCTCTCTCTCTCTCTCTCTCTCTCTCTCTCTCTCTCTCTCTCTCTCTCTCTCTCTCTCTCTCTCTCTCTCTCTCTCTCTCTCTCTCTCTGCCTCTCTCAGTCTCTCTCTTCGATTCTCCAGTTGTTGTCCGTACTCAGAACACTCAATCTCCAAGTGCACCTGGCGTTAACTCGGCTTTAGCCCTCGTCTCATCCTCCTCTAGCTGTAATCACACTCGTCTCGTTGATTGACGCGTAGCAACGTAATAATTACGAATGGCTCTTCCAACCGTGGGGCTAACAATATTCCAAAATACACACATGCAGATATATATATATATATATATATATATATATATATATATATATATGCTTTTCAATACAAAACAAAAAATTCATAAAATATATCTCTCGATGAATCGAGAAAAAAAAGGAAAACGATAGCGAAAGAAATAGAGATGCAGGAGAAGAGAATCATAACGTGGAAAGAAAGAGAGTGTTATCCGGCTTTTTTAATTTCTTTTTTCTTTTTTTCCTTTTTTTTTTTATCATTTTTTTTATTTTTTCATCGCGCAGCTTCCCTTTGATGCCACAGGATATAGCGACATGCGGACGTTCCGCGAAATGAATCTCGAGCGGAAACCATTAGCCTCGTATACGGTACGTTCATATTATGCTATAGAAAATATAGGTATATTCCTTTCTTTCGTTGTGCAAAAACGAACTTTTTCGTTTCACTCACCCGTTTTTTTTTTTTTTTTATCTTTCTCAAACCCTCAAGCCTATTCTCCGACTGTCGATAATGATTTCACACGATGTCCTAGAAAAGAAACCTTTTTATTCTTTGAATTAAATTCGTCGTTATAATTCACTCATTTATTTATTTTAATTATTATACGTTTATTATTTTATTTATTATATAATTCCGTTTTTAAAAGAGAGGAGGATAGTATAGAGGGAAGGACGGAGTAGTTGTTGAGTAGATAAGTAGCAAACTATCTCCGATAGTAGGACGATCTAGATTTTGCGGCATATTTCGTAAACCGCACTGCACTCGCTAACGCGCTCTGGCTAACGTGCATGCGGAATGCATTATGGAAACCGCAACGTGTATTGGACGCAACTGTGCGGCGATGCACATGGCAAATCATGATCACGCACTGGATACGATTGCTATTCCATCGTATTCTATGTTCGCGATAGATCCTTGCTAATCCATAAGGTACTGTTTGCGTCCGAATAAATCTTTTGTCTTTGTTTCGCGAAGAATGAAAGAGAACGATTCGACCGTATAAATAATACTCATCCAAGCGTATAAATACGAATTCTTATTTCTTATTTATTTTCTGTTATTATTAGCAAATTAACGATATTCCGATGCAAAGAAATGACGATTGATTCTATTAATTTCTTACGTTTCTTTACATCAAAACGGGGAAAAAAGAAAAATAGAAGGGAAGAAAGAAAAAGAGACGAAAGATACATCTCATTAAGGAAAGAAAGGGGAAAAAATAAGAGAAAAGAGAGAGGGGGGAGGGATAATTGTAGTTGGAAAAAATTCATTGAACTTAATGAGATGGAGAAGCAACACGTGGTTGCGACTTGTATTAAATGCACGAATTCCGTTTTAAAGCGTAATGCGGAGAGGTTGGGAGGTGTGGGTGGGGAAAGAGAGAGAGAGAGAACACGTTCGAAATAAAGAAAGAAAAGAAAATTAAACACGGAGAAAAAAATTAACGGCCTGATGACAGAAGTCGATTTTTTTTCTCTTCCCTTTCCTTTTTCTTTTCTTTTTTTCTTTTCCTACTTCTTTTTTGGTCCCTATGTCGTCGCTTTATTTAATAAGGATAATCGTGTGAAACGAACATCATACCCGTCATCGTTCTGCCGATAATTTTCCATAGTAGAGAAAAAAAGGAAGGAGAATGGGGGAGAACAAGAAGAAAGAAAAAAAGAGGAAAACAAGGGAGGAAAAAAGTCCTGCTCGAATGAAACTAAATTGAACGGGGAATTTGACTGGTCGTTAACGAACGGGCCAGGTGAAAACTTTAATCAGGGATGGATAGGTCGTAGAAATACTCTCAACGTAAAATTTCATCGTCCTTACCATTTGTCCGCAAGCAATTTCTTCGTCGTTGTCGTAGAGACTAGTTGGAAAGGAACGAGCGAGAGAGAGAGAGGGAGAGAGACGTTGTAGAACTTCTGCAAAATTGCTGTAATTGGTAATCTGCACAATTAGCTCACGTCTGGGTGCTTCCTTCTCGGACGGAAAGATTCAAGGGAAAGCTAATTTTCAAGTTGCCCCTTCTCCTCTCTCTCTCTCTCTCTCTTTCTTTCTTTCTGTCTATCTATTTATCTCTCTTTCTCTCTCTCTCTCTTTTTCTCTCTATCTTTCTTCGTGGTTCACCACGATCTTATCTCCTGCTAAGAATCCATAGACTTTCTACAGGATATAAACGCTTCTCTTAACGCTTTCTTATTTTTATTCTTTTTCTTCTTCTTCTTTCTCTTCTTCTTCTTCTTCTTCTTCTTCTTCTTCTTCTTCTTCTTCTTCTTCTTCTTCTTCTTCTTCTTCTTCTTCTTCTTCTTCTTCTTCTTCTTCTTCTTCTTCTTCTTCTTCTTCTTCTTCTTCTTCTTCTTCTTCTTCTTCTCCTCCTTCTTTTATCCCCTCTTCTAAGCCATTTTTTCTTTTTCTTTTTTCCTTCTTTCTCTTCTTTTCTCTCTCTCTCGTCCATCGTCGTTAGCAACGATCAGATATTTTATCTTTTCTTCTCGCTCAATTTCGAAAGTAGAGATCCTCCGCGACAGATAAAAGGATAATCGAGATGATGGGGGTCGGTTCGTTTAAAGGGGACGAATATATTCCGCGTTAAATTCGATTGAATTTCATAAGTGGGAATTATTAGCTATAAAAACTTAATCATCCGTTATCCTTCTATTTTATATAAAATTTGATTAAAATATTATATATTATTTTATATATATATATATATATTCATTGGTTATATGTTTTATTAAAAGACGAATGAATCAATGGATTAGTTAACATTTTTTCAAGAAAAATATTTTCACTATGGGATCTTTATTCTCAGAGATTATATTTCGATCAACAGGATATTCGTTAAAAATACTTAAGGAAGAAAGTATCACGTGGAAAAAGAGCCTCGGAAATCTTTGTGTATCTTGATCGTCATAGTGAAGCTCGTCTTACGTGATAAGAGTTAATTAACGTCACGTTCAACGTCAGGATTCTGACGCTTCTCTCCCATTTTATTATTTCATTTCATTTTATTTTGTTTTATTTTATTTTATTTTATTTTATTTTATCTTATTTTATTTTAATTTTTTCTTTTATTCCCTTTTCCAATTAAAATTCTTTCGAAGCTGCAAGAAAGAAAACAAAAATAAGAAAAAAAGAAGAAAATCCAAGCTTCCAATTATTTATGATCTCTCTCTCTCTCTCTCTCTCTTTCTCTCTTTCTCTTTCAAACGTCTTTTAAATAACGTTTACCGATCTACTAACGATTCGTTCGTTAATTTTTATTTTATATTATCTTCCCTTTTATACGATCCATTTCTCTTACCTTAATATTCAACGGTAAAATCACTAGTATAAATTGAACGAGTAAATCACTAGCTGACAATAAAATTCCGATAGAAATCTCAATGGCCATATCTTTCGAGAACGTCTTCGTGATTCACGAAGTTCGTTTGGAAAACGAGAATGGTAGTAGTTAATTCCGATCTTACGGGATATTCCCCGATCAAATAGTTTGTGGAAGCGTGACGAATAACACGGCACAAACACAAAGACTAATCCAGCTTTCTCGATAATCGAAGGCTTACCCTTCTAACGATTTTACCTACGGTCATGGGTATTCACAGAATTACGTTCGATCGATTCTTTTGGATCTATATAAATCAATTTAATTTAACAATTGCTTCTCTGTTTGCGATTTTACTTATTTAATCGAATTCAAATCATCGATTCGAAATTATAAAGTAAACTTCGAATATTTCATATTTCACTTTCCACAAAAATTGAGAAGATTTTATCGATTATATCAACGTGTGCACATACACACGCACGTACGCATATATTCGAGTTCGTAAAAAATAGAAATTCAGTGGAAAATCCTTTAATCATCGATCGTAATTTTTATTATTCGAAATGAAAGGAGGTGGCGCCTTTCGTATGGTCTTGCGAATAAATCGTTGATGAATTATACCGGGATCTCGTACCATTCACCATACTTACGTGGCTTTACGTTCGTGCTAGGATGAAAGGACACTTCAGTAGGGATATATTTCTCTGGGGAATACCATTGCCTTTTTCGTAGAAAAGTAACCGGAAGGATAACCCTTCGAGCGTGTGTATTTCTCTGTACGTTATATGCGCGTACGGTATGTGTCCGTATATGTATTATATATGTGTGAATGTGAGTGTATGTATCTCTGTATGTGTGTTCAGAGGAAAGAATGTTAAAGAAAGAGATAGAGTGAAAAAGAGAGAGGCAAAAGAGGGAAGAGGGAAAGAAAAATCAGGGGTAACGCTTAGAAAGGAAATGCGATCTTTGTGGTATTCTTTTTCTATTTCTGTTTTCTCTCTCTTTTTTCTATTTTTCTCTTTTTCTCTTTTTCTCTTTTTTTTCTCTCTTTCTATCTGACACTCTTTCTTTCTCGTTCATGTTTTCGCATGCGTACTATATCGTTCTACGCTCTAACATCGATAACAATGAGAATACTTTGAAGTCTCGGATAGACAGCACTGGCTTTCCTTCTGTTCGCGTTTTACCTCTTTACCGGAGGCGTTTGAAACGAAAGGGAGACTCCGAGATAAAAAAAAAAAAAGAAAACTACGGGAACAAATAATCAAAGAGGGAGAGAGGAGAAAGGTTTAGAAGGGTATAGATGGTGATAGAGTTGGATGGTAAAGGGAGAAGGGAAAAAAGCTGCTAGGCATCAAAGAACTTTGTTGCATCGAACTCGCTTGCCATTTAAATTTCTACCCACGAAATTGTAGCTTACTTTTTTCTATTTCTATTTCTCTCTGTGTATGCGTGTGTGTATGTACGTGTGTGTGTGGTGTGTGTTATGTATATTTTGTGTGTATGTATGTTCTCTCTCTCTCTCTCTCTCTCTCTCTTTCTCATTTTTTTCCTCTCTCTTACATTTTCTCGTTCTTTTTGAAACATCAAAAAAACGAATGAACTCGTCAGATGTATCACTACCTACGTAATACGTAAGTATATCAAGTGTTGTGATCAAGTATCAATGAATCACAAATTTCAATGAACTGGGATAATAAGAATTTTCCGCCTTCGTACTATTCGTTAATACGAGCTTTATTTTTTTCTTCCGTTTGTTTTTTGTCTTTTCTTTTTTTTTTTTTCTTTTTTATTCTTTGTTGTTACTTATTTACATGTTATATATATATATTTATTTATTTATTTATTTTTTTATTAACTTCGAATAATGAAGAGAAACATTCTCTCATTTACATTTTCTTTATAAGTTGTTGAACTTACCGTTCTTTTTCTTTTTATTTTCTCGTTCTTTTTTTTTTTCCATCTCTTTTTTATCTCATTTTGGTAAAATATAATCGAATCGATCGTAGAAAAATCTTAAAAGTACGCACATGAACGAAAGATAGAAATACAAGTAGAAAAACAAAAACACATGGTTTTATTTTTTCTTTTTCTTTTCTTTCTTTCTTTTTTCTTTCGTCAAAGTCTTTCGCGATCATCCCTTGCCATCATTCCGCGCGCTACTTAATGTCCTTCTCTTTCTTTCAGTTTTTTTATTCTCTCTCTATTTCTTAAACAAGATTATAACTTTGTTTTTGTAACTTATCTTTATATAAGCGTACTTTATCCCCTCGCTTTCGTCGCCGTCGCACGATAAACGGATACAGGACGAATAGGTACGAGCGACTTTCGACTCTGATAATCGACTAATAAGCAAGCATATTATTATTTTTGTCTCTCTTTTTTTTTTTTTTTTTTTACATCTTTTCCTCTTTTTTCTAATCCCATTTTTTTCTCTTTCTTTTTTCTTTTATTATTATTATTATTATTATTATTAATATCATTAATATTACTATCATTATTAGTATTATTACTACTATTATTACTATTATTATTATTGTTGTTATTGTTGTTATTGCTATTATTATTATTATTATTATTATTATTATTATTATTATTATTATTATTATTTCGCAAATGATCATTGTAAATCGGAGATGATCGTAAACGATAAACATAAAGGAGTTTGCCAAAGAAGGAATAATAAAACAAACGGAGAGGACTAAAATCATTGTAAATTCAAGATTCGCGACAGTTCTATTAATCGTACGTTCGATCATCCTTATCAACTTCCTCGTTATCTGTTCTTAGGAGGGATTCTCTTCTTATTTCGACCGCTTTCACCATTAATAATTCCGGAAATAGGAGATAGGATCTCACGTTCTTCCTCTCGTAGAAGTAATGTTACCACGAGTTAAAGCTTATCTTCATGAACGTAGGAGAGAAAATAGAAAGAAAAAACAAGAGAGACAGACAGACAGATAGAGAGAGAGAGAGAGAGAGAGAGAGAGAGAGAGAGAGAGAGAGAGAAATCTTAAGGATTTTCAAAATAAATTTCGTGCGGAAACGAAATTCTCCTGCCTGACATTTCGCACCGCTCGTGCGATAGAAATGCGGACGTGGTCAAAATCGTCGTGCGAAATTATTCCGCGAACTCGGAAGTCGGTCATCGACCGTGCGTTAATGGATGGAATAATTAATTTCGTTCTGCTCGGTGAAACGTCAGGATTATCATCGGTGTTCCTACATGAATTCCACCGCTCTCCTGCCATCGATTAATCTCAATTCGTATGATATGAAGAGAGAGAGAGAGAGAGAGAGAGATAGAGAGAGAACAAAAATTATGACTTTGATTACAATAATTAAGATTGGCTTATTCCTTGTAACATTATTTTCCTTTTTTCTCTCGGAACTATTAATCACGAAGGAAAAAAAATTGTCCAAACTTTCTTGTCGGCTATGAAAAACAATAAGGATGTTAATCGGATTCGGTTGATCCGATGGTCCGATATGTTAATATATGTAGGCTCGACT
>NC_057687.1:9787844-9790344 GCF_014466175.1 Vespula pensylvanica | reverse complement strand
TCATCGTAAGTCGCATCCAGTCAGTATCTTCGAGATCTAATAATCTTAATATTATTTTACAGAGTCCCTTAAAATAAGAGAGATTGTTCGCGCGCTATTATATATATGTATATATTTCTTAATCGAATTACGTTCAGTGTATCTTTGAGCAATTGGAGGAGATCCGTCGAAAGCAATCTCATTTCAACAGGATCGAATAAAGGTTAAAGTAGAACGTTTTCGTAGTAAAGGAGAGTCCTCGTTACTACTACGTAGAGATTTCGAAATTTCGACCGATAGTTAAAAAAAAAAAAAAAGAAAAAGAAAGAAAGAACTGACGTAAGCTTTCTCAGAGTTCTTCTTAAAGAGCACGTTACACTTTCGAATTTTATCGTGATAGTGAGAGTTCGTGACTCGTTGCGCATCGTTGAATTTCCGAATCCCATTGCACCTGGGATTTTAGTATTTTGATCAAGGTAAAGTCATCCGTGAGAATACAAGATTTCCCATTGGAAAATCTAAGAAAATTGCTTCTCCACTCTCTTTTTCTTTATCTCCTCGCATTCGTTTGCCATTGGCAAAGCTCGTTGAAAACGTGAATGCTACGATAAGAACGAGAGAGGGAGAAAGAGAGAGCAAGAGGGTGAGTGAGAATGAGTGAGTGTGAATGAGTGAATGAGTGAGTGAGAAAGATAACACCTGTTTTCGTCTATCATTTATATACTGTACTGTATACTGAGACGACGACAACAACAATAACAACATCAATAACAACAACAACAACAATGACGACGATCCAAACGCATATTCGAAAGAATTCGCAACGATTCACAAACTATCAACGATCGGCTCGGATAAACTTAATCATTCTCGAGCACCATCATTAAAATCTATTTACTCGTGGATCGAGGATCCATTTATTAATGATCTATTTTAAGATCGATTATTGTACGCCTATCCGGCATATCAATCAACGAGTTTTGCGAAAGTTTAATAATCCATATAAAACGTCTATATAATAATATTTCATCATCGATAATTATGGATAACACGTATATAATGGATCTTTAAGTTTGATCGAAGGAGATAACACGAGGAACGTTCCGACAATCGTTTATTATTATTATTATTATTATTATTATTATTATTATTATTATTATTACTATTATTATTATTATTATTATTATTATTATTATTATTATTATTATTATTATTATTATTAATTTATTCATTTGATCAACTATCTTCTATAATATCTTTTAATGTCTTAAAATGAAAGAAAGAAGAAAAAGAAAAGAAAAATCAAAATTCGATCATTATATATGTTATTGCCAAAAGACGCACACAAACTCACACACGCATGCATGCACATTTCATTTTCATGATATTGAAATTCGATCGACTTAGATCCTTAACTATGGAAGCATTTCTTACGTTTTACATAGAAATAATAATCACGATTCTCTTCAAGAGAGAGGAAAAAAGTGTCTTATTTTATTATTATTATTATTATTATTATTATTATTATTATTATTATTATTATTATTATTATTATTTCGATCCTCACCGAAGATCTCTCGATTAATCAAATCTCCTATCCGATGTGTCTGAACATTGTCATGGGGATGTGAGAAAGTAAAACAGAAAGAAAGAAAAAAAGAAAGAAAAAGAGAGAGAGAGAGAAAGAGAGAAAGAGAAAGAATAAGAGTTCCATCGACGTCTTTTCTGGTTCTATCTCATATAATACTCTTCCTTTTTATCAAAGCTCAATCTCTTGGAAACTAAATGGACGTTAAAGCCTGGTAACGGCAGACCCCGGTCTCCCGGGGCCGAGTGCCTACCTAGATGGTCTCCAAGCTTGATTCCTGTATCTGCAGAGAAGTACCTGTTTGAAGGTCTGCCTGAATACCTTATTAAAAATAGTGTAAAATATAGGATTGACCATGGAACTGGCATAACCGAGCCATGTAACCAAATCGAAGATATTACGATCGATCTGTCTCTCGCAATCTGGACATACAGCTGGGACGAGATTCAAGACGAAAAAGGGTGCCCAGAGAATGACGAAGGTGAAGAAAACAACACCAAGAACTTTAGTAGCTTTTTGCTCGAGCCTTATGATCCTACCATGTCTCGAGCTATTCCTTGAAACAACGCTACTCGTTCTCGAATGATGAGCACGAACACCACTAGCACTAGTACCACTACCACTACCACCACCACCACCACCACCACCATATCTTAAGATAGGTGACGACGGGTTGCCAGTTTGTTTCAAAGGCGTACTGGTTGCCGCGCCATTATGCGCGCGCATCGTCGCCGCACGTCGTAATGTTGTTGCCTTGGTACCCGCCAACTGAGTTCTCGTACTACCTGTTGGCAAAAATTTATTAATATAATTTACGGTTATTAGATATATTAGAATATTTGGAATTTTATATATATATATATGTGTGTATATATATATATAAATTGTTGATCGAATGTCTTACGTTTACGCGATGGAACGCATACAAAAAAG